>NC_043002.1:1391355-1406355 GCF_006345805.1 Octopus sinensis | reverse complement strand
ATTATTTAAATTAATAATTTATACTTATAAATTTATATATATATATATATATTTTATTATTATTTTTTTTATTAATATATATAACTATCAAAATGTATTAAAAGTTTAATGTAAGATAAAGAGTAAAACCACTACGATCGTTTCCTGCCCATAAATCAATTCGAATAACAATAATTTAAATTCAATTAATAATTCGAATTATGGTTATAGTCAATCTTCAGGTAAATTATAATATTTAAATAAATAATCAGAAATATTTAAACAATATTTTTAAAGAAATAAATAAAATAATAATTTTTCTTATAAAAAACTCTATTATCAAACTAGAAACTTAACGATTATGATTATGTCGATTATAATGTTAAATATTAATTTTTAAGTATTAATTTTTAAGGTAAGAAACCCACAAATGATCTAATATCAGTTATAGTCAATATCAAATTACATACATATTTGCAAAAAAAAATGACTATTCATATTATTAAATATAATTTCAAGTCAAATAATTATATAATATTTGAATAATAAATAAATTATCAATGAACATATATAAATGTATATAAATATTAGAATTAAGATCTAAAATTATCTCTATCAATAAATATATATGCACGTATAATAAAGACCTAATAAATTAATTATTCATTATTACTTATAAAAATATTAAACGATTAAAAGATTAAAGATGAAATAGCTAATTGTAAAAAACAAACAATCTTAAACGAACGCTATAACAAATTAACGCACTATATATCTCTTTGGCTAACTAATAACTTACAAAACTCGTATAGTTAAAATAGAATAATAAAATGCTTAATGAAATAATCAATCCGTAGTTATATAGTATCAAATAAATACTACAAATATATTTATCAATGGGAAGAATATTACTACCAATTATCGATTTAAAAAAGAACAATATATAAGTTATAATAACAATTATAAGAAATTTAAAATAACTATCAACAAATGTAGTTAGTTATGACTAAAATGTATGCTATCAATACATTTATATACATGAAACCTAACTTTAAACAACTCGTATAATTGTTAAAGATCTATATATCTCTTTGGCTAAGTAAAGTCTTACGAATAAACGTAAAGTTAATATCTAATAATTATATAGAAAAAATTACGATAATTAGATCATTACATAACCCTCAATATTTATATAAAAAAACAATATTATACCATAAGACTTATTAAAATATTTAAAATATTTAAATTTTAAAATTTAAAAATCTTAAATATAAATATATACTTAGCTTTGCGAGGTTTTGTGATATAAATTTAAATATTTTTTTTAATTTTAACTTTAAATTTAAATAATGTAAATTTTGAATTTTATATTTTATATATTTTTTATTAATTAATTTTATTTCTATGTATTGGTTTATGATTTTCACTGTTTGATTTGCCTAATAGTGGTTTTATCTCTAATTTAATTTATATATATATATATATATATATATATAATATATATATATATTGGTAGCCTTGTTAACCCGGTAACCCAAAAATAGAGAATATTTATCAACCAATGAGCTGTTGAGCACTCACTTTCACAACTCGATATTAGCGTGTGGGGGGGGGGCGTGTTAGTGTGAGCATGTTTCTATGTCTGTGCGTGTGCTTTTGTGTCTGTATGCGCGTGTATCTGTGTGTAATTGTATGTGTGTCTGTGTGCGGGTGTGTGCGTGTATGTGTTTGTGTGCATACATATATATATATATGAATATGTGAATATGCATATACGCATGTATGTATACATGTGTACTACATGAAATTATACGAATACTTTTATCTGAAGTCGAGAACCAGCTTACCCATACGCAGTTTCGGATAAATGTTATTTCACCATTTTAGATGCGTTTCCATTAATTGCATTTACTGCCATTAATTCATTATAGATATATAGGTGTATATGTGTCGTATGTATGTGTGTATGTATGCACACAAATAAGTATATATATATATTATATATATATATATATATATATAATATATATATATATATGCGTGCATGTATCCATATATATGCGTGTTCGTGTGTGTGCATGGCATATCATAAAATGTAAGTGCTATGAATAATGTAAGGACATGCAATCATTTAATGTATAAATCAAAATAATCCATTTGAATATTTCATGTTAAAATGAACTTATTCAAGTGGATATATACATACGTGCTTTTGTATGTGTGTTTGTTATGATGTGTGTATATATATATATGTGTATATATATATATATGTCTGTATATATATATATATATATATATATATGTATGTATGTATGTAGGTATGTATGTATGTATATTTGTGCATATATATATATATATATATATATATATATATATATATATATATATGTATATATATGCATAAATGTATGTATGCATGTGTGCGTTTATGAGCGTATCATAAACTATAGTTGCAGTGAATAATGTAAAAACACACCACCGTTCAAAATATAAAGAAAAGTAAATCCATTTGAATATTTCATGATTAAATATATCATTCATGTGCTACTTTGTCTTTTCAAATGCCTAAATGCAGACTTGTGCTATTCATAATGTACACTGACTACATTAGCAAGTATTTAAATCGTCATGTCGCTTATGTATCTACACTGTTACATTGCCTTTTAGGCGATTACTGCAGCGGAAAGAATAAACGGTCGTATGAAAGTATGTTTCAAATAAAAGAATAATGATAGAGTGAACTATTTTATTCTAAGTGCAATTATGGAGTAGCGATTTTTTTTTATATAAATTGATTACATAAATGTTTTTTGTTTGAGCCAAAAATAAACATTTTCAGAAAAGGGAAAATAATTATATTGATAGAATATTTCATTAAAAGTAAAACGTTTTGTGCCAAAATTTCCATATTCGAAAAGATATCATTATTTTAATCATATACTTGGTGCAGTATTTTAGTTTAGCTATAGCTAGTGTTCGTCATCTCTGCTGTTGGTACAGTCAACAAGACAATACATTACGGACTAAAGAAGAGAAAAAAAAAACCGATTTTTAATAAACTCATTGAACTGTGTGCTTTCTCCTATTATGTATTTATCCATGTGATTCCTAACGCAGACATCAATAACTATATAGGCATGTACTTATTGTATTCAATTTCTTCGAGATAAATGCGTTTTAAAATATTCAACACAAACCCACCAACCAACACACACACATAAATTTGTTTACCTGCCATACGTTATTCTACAATATTTCCTCGATACTTTTATTCACACACAAAACACGTATGCGCTTACGACGCATAACCTGCGCGCGTTCACACCACCCACCAAATTATCGCAGACTCATTAAAAATCCACCAAAACCCACGAACCAACCTCACAAAGTTTACGCATCTACACACTTATATACACATGCATACACCCTACCAACGCACACATTCACAGTATTCTTCCTTATACATACTTCTGGAGAGAAACACTCAGGAAAGTGCTCAGGAGGAGGGTTAAAAAGCAGGTTTAATGCAGGAACCAAGAAGGAAGGAGGGAAGAGTACAGATGCATATGTCGGAATGGCTTTTGTTCATCGCTGCCACAAGAGCTTTGTTGATATTAAAGTAACTGAGAATCGCAGAACCAAACGACAGATGGATATCAACGCCGAGACTCACTACTTGACACAAGTAAAACATACACACACACACTCACTCTATCTCTATCTCTCTCTCGCACACACACTCATACACAGAAATACACACACTCACACAAATACACACACACACACATATGTATATATATATATGTGTGTGTGTGTGTATGTGTGTATGTGTATGTGTGTGTGTGTATGTGTGTGTGTGCGTTGAAATAGACACTGTGGTATATCGAGATGGTTATTGTTTTGCCAAATAAACGCACGCACTATATATTCGTTCTTCACTCCTTTATCCCAAAATACACCAAATATATATATGTATGTGTATATATATATATATACATATATTCAAGAGTTTCCCTTTGCAGCACATAAAATATAAGCCATTGAAGGACTCCACATTCTCATCACAAGTATGTCTTTCTAATATTTCCTAATGTTCACATATATTATCAGTGTTTCCGTTGCTTTCTGTGTCGTGCACAAAATGTTTAAATAACTGCGAAAATCCAAAATATTCAACTTCAGTTATCCACTGCAGTATAAACATAATTCCTGGCTGCAATATATTCGGGATGACAATTCTATGGTATAGATTCTAGAACAACATCGGGTACGTTTCCTCTTAGAAATGGTGAATGAACCTTAGAAAGGTCTATCAGAAGTTTCCACCCCTTTTTCCATACATCGTAAGTATAGAAGGAATATGTGCGTGCTTTGGTATAATATCACCATAGCTATTTATTGATTTATATTCTAGATCGATTTGGAATCGATTTGGTCTTCCAATAATGAGGGGTCGAAAATTTAGACGCCAATATTGTTCTGAGATTAAATCAGTTATTTTACTCCAGGCCTTCAAAATTAAGAATCGTCAGAAAGTAATCTGATCCCTAAATCAGAAGCGAATATCGAAAATATCAGAAATAATTGTGGTCATTGAAAAAGAATTAAAACTGAGACATTATCAAAGTAAAGCATATTATAAAAGCTCGTGTTTACATAAATAACCAAATACATTTTTATATCAAATATTTGTTTTAAAAGGAAGCAATGAAATAAACTATCGCCATAGAATTTAGCTGGAATCAAAAGAAATGACCCATTAATGATACCCATAGAAATGGTGCAACATTTCAGAGAAATATCAAAATCTAATAAGGTGTGATAATCTAATAAAATGTCTTTGATGCTCCATAGAATGGAACATTTTCATTATGATGTTAGAAGACGAATCTACCGAGAGGTTTGTACATATAGCATACGTTACTTCGGTTAATATTCATAGTGGTTCCAAAGGGAAGGCCGAGCATCCATTGACCGTAATATAGAAAATATATTCCTTACATTATATCAATTTTGGTTTAGCGGTTATTAGGAGAGATTATTATTGTAGTAATGTGTTCACTGTAAATACAGCTTTTGATCTTCACGTGAATATTAACTGCTATTCTCGTAACAAAGGTTTCAGTTTACATTTTAACTAATTTTATGGTGTACCTATATTAGTAAGAGAGGATAATGGTAGCAAACGATTCACGATTGCTTCATAGCGATGTAATTTGAAACCGAAAAAGTGTAATATATTACGTTCTGAAGGGAATGGTATATATTGGGAATCGTCCCGATATATATATATATATATAACTGGACATAGAGATGGTTTTGTATCTTTTTTTGTTACATCTCATATTTGTGAAACTAATATGTTTCCAATGCAATTACACCGGAATTTCAAAAGGAACATTTTTTTTCAGTGTGTTGCAACTCCATTTTACAATGACTCTAAGATGTTGTGTATTAACAGAAATATTATGGAACCTAATTAGATAATGTACTGTTTCTGTAAAGTTCACAAAATGGTAAAAGTTAGTGTGTGGAGAATATAACTATCTTCTCATCGCATAAAAGTATATTCCATTCTCTGACTTTTACTTTTATGACTTTTGTCGGAATATATCATTAACTGCATCCGCCAGTTGTAATGTTTGTCTGGGAGCTTCACAATATTTTACTAAATATCTTAGTTTCTTGTATTAGGATTCTATATTGGTTCTAAGTATTATCACATATCTATTCTGGTTCTTAAGAAGTAACCAGGGAAGGAGAGAGACAATCCTTATAAATATTTGCTCAGCCACCACTCGTTCTTTCATCATTGTCATCAGCTTTTGCTGACTGATATCTCGAAATCATTTTCACTGCATTTAGTGCGACGTGTGCAGCATTTATCGAATAGAAGTGTGATTTACATAATTGTTTTGCGTCCAATTACAATTAGCAATGTCAAAAATATCGAATATCAAAACCATTAAATGGCATCGTTTAATCTACGGCAACTTAATTTTGCTCATCACCTGACAAAATGATAATTCATTCATGATATATTAATTAAAACTACGATTGGTGAATCTCTTAAATACTTTTCTAAAGTGTTGCTGTCACCATCGAAAATTCCAGAAATTCATGTCTAAATTGTTTTTAAACCATTAACCCTTTATCGATTATAAAATGTGTTTATTGATATCTAGTAAATAACTACGCAAATATAGAGGCTGTATGACAAAAATGCATCCTCATTTTAAATCATTATAATTCACTCAAACACTCTTAGATGTATGACTAATTTGAAATAATGGTAGAAGCATCAAGCATTAAAGTGATGCTGAGTGTGTGAGGATGTAGCTGAAATGCAAAAATGCTTTGAAATGGAGTTTCGAATAAATATTCGAATACAATTCATTATGGCTCGTATCAAGGCGTTCGTGAAGGGCCTTCTGGAAATCTGCAGATTCCTGCACAAAAATCACAGCTTTGGAATTATTGACCTCTCAGAAAATTTATGCAGAAAACGGTGAGACAGAAATCCCAAAATATAACCTCCGATACATATTGATTTTTGATCATTGCAAAAGTTTTTTCCTAGTCTTAGTCCACGTCATCAACGGAGATGATGAGTTGTGTTTTGTGAGTGATACCTAGCAAAATGTACAGGGGATGCGCACTTAACGGTTCGGTTAATTACCATAGTTTCACCTGAAGGGAGATTTACGCAAACACCTAGAAATACTTGGTTTTCGAAGAAAGATTAAAAGAAACTGTCGCGGATTCTCCAAATATATTAATGGCACAGTGAAAATCTTTAAGACATTCCAAAGACTCTCCATCGGAGATTCTTTAGGTGAATAGATGCACACCGTTGGGTGCGAGCACCGGCATCTCAATCAACACACCAATTCAAGCACATACTTACAAACTCTGGGAATTCTTTTCACGCAAAAACTCTGATCTCTCATCCCTTAAGGAGCGATTTGAACTCTCATAAAAAGGACTTGAATAATGTAAGAAATAAACACAAATTCCTACATACGTATGCATATACATACGTACATACATGCATGCATGCATACATACGTACAAACATACATACACGCATACATACATACATACACACATATAGACAAACAGACAGACACACATCCATACATACATATAAACATACGCGCATACGCGAAGGCGGCGAGCTGGCAGAAACGTTAGCACGCCGGGCGAAATTCGTAGCCGTATTTCGTCTGTCGTTGCGTTCCGAGTTCAAATTCCGCCGAGGTCGACTTTGCCTTTCATCCTTTCGGGGTCGATAAATTAAGTACCAGTTACGCACTGGGGTCGATGTAATCGACTTAATCCCTTTGTCTGTCTTTGTTTGTCCCCTGTGTTTAGCCCCTTGTGGGTAATAAAGAAATATATAAACATACGCGCATACATACATACACAAATACATACATATATACATACACACATACATATATATATATGTATATGTGTATATATTTACATATATATACATATGTATATATATATATATATATATATGATTGATGATTGGATTGATGATTCTAGTTTCAGCTCATGAGCTGTGGCCATGCTGGTGGCCGCCATTTGGTGTGTTGCTACATGGTTTTACTTCACGAAAGCTTTTTAGCAACTGCCATGTGGTGCATGAGAGAGTTCGATGCAGCTGCCTCATCTGCACCTCCTGCCGGTGAAGTTGGTTCATCTGGGATACCTGACACGAAGAGATCCAGCTTTTATTTTAAAGACATCTGCATCCACCCATGCAGGTCTCTTAGGTTCTTCGGGAGGATATTGAAGAGCTGTGGGCCTCGGAAGCCCAGGCTATCACAGTATCTTGTCCTACATCTTGATGGCAAATTTGGAGTCCTGGCACCACGCAGTGGGCAGCGCCCAGTTCTGGCATTTGTGTAACTTCGATGCCAAAGTTTGGGACAAGTTCCTCCAGGATCTTCCAGATGTATATTATGGCATATCTTCCCGCCTACGCTCCAAGGAATATAGTTTTAATCTCTTGAGTATTTCCCAGTAGCTTATATTCTGCATAGAGGCTATCTTCGTGTAGCTACGTTGGATCGCCTATATATATATATATATATATATATAGTTAATCCAAACATGAAAACACAAAGAGAAAACACAACAACAAGAGGACGTGGAACAAATATAGTATTATTGGACGGTCAGGAAGGAAGGGAAGAAGGAGGGTTTTAAGTTTCGAGCGGAGCGCTTCGTCAGAAACATAGGAAAAGGAAAGATCCAGAGAAGGGAAGACGGAGGGAAAAAATCGTCAACGGTACACACGCGGTCACACTTGAATGACCGAGGAAATATATATATATATATATATATATATATATATATATATATATATTATATATATAATTCTGAAAAGATTTATCACCATAATTAATCAGAAGTGGATCGGTTAGCAATACTTTCAGTTCGACAGTAAAATACATAAGCTTTATTGTTTATAATTCTCTTGTTTATGTGTTTCAATTCCAGATGAGATTTTATTGATGTTGTTAAAATTTTTATGTCGGTCAGAAATAATTGAGTGTAGCCTCCTCAAATATCTGATCATGTGCCAGTTACAACAATCAATATATCATAATTAATTGTTCATTTGTAGAAATGTTTCAACGCAAAATATTGTCTAGTTAAACAAGTCCTCTAAATAAATTATAGAAACTTCACTGCATTTATTCACAGCACACATTTTTAAACTTGTTGTATATATTTGGCCACATCTGGATTGGTTGCTTGTTGGTTTTTACACAAACCATAGTTATTATGCATCAGTTACAGGAAACACTTTTTTTTTCATTTGAACTGGCTGAAATCATTATCAGTTTAGATGAAACTGAGTCTATGAGGAAGAATGTTACTTTATCCAACTATTGCCATCATAATTCTTGCCATAGGAACCATTTTTTTTATCTCTTTCCAATTTTTTTTACACATATGGTTTATTTTATCTTTTACCAAAAATAGTGATTCCTTCCTTTATCTCCTTTCTGTGTTGTAGCCAAACTAATTTTCTTTTCAGTAACCAAAGAAATATATATATATATATATATATATATGAGTCAGTTTCTATATTCCACTTCGTATCGACAAACACTTTCAGAGATGATAAACAGATTAGCGGAAAAGAAACCTTAATAGAAAAGAAAAAGAACAGCCATTTCCCTCAGTGGGCATGGCAATATAGCTGCAAAACAACGTAACATTTGCTAAGAGCAATCATATTGTTTAGTAAACTTGCTAAAAGATTAAGGGAAATGTGTTTCCATGATAAGGAAATATCTTTTACGCAGGAGTGGGTGTCAAAAACTATTTTTTCATTAAATAAACGGCACCAATTACCGTTGCATTAATTCTAAAACCAAAGATTTTCTTGAAGAATCCCTAGCCTCCTCTTTAAGATGAAACAATTGAAGGCTCCGGGCCACACCGTTCCTAACAATTCAGTCCTCGCATGATAGGACTGTATCTAAATATATACAATCAGCTCATTAGCTCGATCCATTGTAGTATACACTGAAAAGAAGACGAAGAGCAGGATGAGGGGATGAAACCATGGGAAGGTCGAGAAGACGGAGAGTGGACAATGAAAAGAAGAAGAACATGAAGAAGAAGAAGGACATGAAGAAGAAGAAGAAGAAGAAGAAGAAGAAGAAGAAGAAGAAGAAGAAGAAGAAGAAGAAGAAGAAGAAGAAGAAGAAGAAGAAGAAGAAGAAGAAGAAGAATGAGAAGATTACAATACCAGTGATTGTAGGTGCACTTGGAATGATCGAAAAAGGACTGAAAATTATCCGTGCAGGAAATGCGAAAGGTTGTCTTAACTGGTACGTCACACGAATTGAGAAGGGCATTTTTGCTGCGAATTTTCTTTCCTTTTTCCATATTTATTTTATTTGTTTACTTCTTTTTTTTATTTTTCCCTCTTTCCCTCTGTCTTCCCCTTTTTTTCTACCACATGACTTTGTAAATGGACAATCTGGTGTTTTTATTTTAATGGCCTACCAGTTTCTCTGCCTTCGGTGTCAGGAAAACATTCGGCAAGAAATGAAAACAGAATTGAAAGATGCTAATGAAATGAATATTAATAATAATAATAATAATAATAATAATAATAATAATAATAATAATAATAATAATAATAACGCTACTGAGCAACAAAAAGAGAACAAAAATACTCCGCAAATACAACATCACAGAAGAAGATTACCTGAGATAAAAGAAAAACTAAAGCACAAAGAATCCGCCGGTACGAGAAACGCCAGCGCCTCTTTGAACAAAACAAAAAGTTCAACTCCAACCCCAAAAAGTTCTACCAAGAACTTGGCAAAACTAAAATAGAAATCACTGCAGCACCAACGGTAGAAGTGGAAGAATTCTGGAGAGAAATATGGTCGGCGAATGAACAACCAAAACAAAGGAGTATTAAAACAACAAACTCAGCATCTGAGCAACTTTGGACCCCCATAACAACTGAAGAGGTCACCCAGGCACTGCAAAGACTAAGCAACTGGAAGGCACGTGGGCATGACAAGATCCCCAACTTCTGGTTGAAATATCTAACAGGAATGCACAAAAAGCTGGCTGAAAATTTTAACAACATACTGGCAGACCCAGAGACAATGCCTGAATGGCTCACGAAGGGGAAAACCATCTTAATTTGCAAATCAAATGAGACAGCAAAACCAGAAAACTACAGACCAATAACCTGTCTCCCTACAATGTACAAGGCATTTACTGCAGTGATATCGCAAAGGCTGAACAAGCACCTGGACGAAAACAACCTGTTTCCAGAAGAGCAGAAAGGATGCCGCAAAGGCTCATATGGCTGTAAAGATCAACTAATGATCAATAAAGCCATAACTGAAGACAGCCACAGTAAGAAGAAAGGCCTCAGTATGGCCTGGATCGACTACAAAAAGGCGTTTGATAGCATCCCCCACACATGGATCCTCGAAACACTAGCCATTAACAAAGTAGCACCAACAATCATAAAATTCATAGAGCACTCTATGAATAAATGGCAAACAGTCCTACACCTCCAAACAAAAGAGGGACTCATGAAAACCAAAGACATCCCCATTAGAATAGGAATATTCCAGGGAGACACGCTCTCTCCACTCCTTTTCTGCTTGGCACTGTCACCTCTATCTGATATGCTAAATAGAACTGGATGCGGATATAAATGTTACGGCACAAACGATCAGCCACCTTTTATATATGGATGACCTAAAACTATACGCTGCAAATGACAAACAGCTGGAAACACTATTAAAGACAGTTCGTGGATTTACCAAAGAAATAGATATGAAATTGGATTAGAAAAATGCGCCAAAGTAACCATGAAAAGAGGAAAACTAGTTAAGAGTAACAACATCACACTAGATAAAACCAATGAAATAAAAGAATTAGACCAAAGCCAAACTTACAAATACTTAGGAATCCATGAACTAGATAAGACACAACACACACAAATGAAAGAGAAAATAAAAAAAAAGAATATTATAGACGAGTTAGATCAATACTAAAAACAGAGCTCAATGCTAAAAACAAGATAATAAGTATTAATATTTTAGCTGTCCCAGTTATAAGTTACAGCTACAATATCCTTAACTTGACACTAAATGAACTGACCAAAATAGATAGGAAAACAAGAAAAATACTGACAGGATCTAGGCTGCATCACCCAAAATCTGACATTGAAAGACTATATATACAACGTATAGAAGGTGGTAGAGGCCTTATACAGCTGGAAAACTACTATAAAATAACCACCATAGGACTGCAAAAATACCTACTTCAGAAGGAAAGAAAACTGATACAAATAGCGGCAAAACACGAGCAAAACAAAAAACTGTTCTCAGTATTTAAGGAAGCTGACGAATACAAACAAGAAATCATACCACCTAATAAACATGAAGAAGAAGAAGAAGAAGAAGAAGAAGAAGAAGAAGAAGAAGAAGAAGAAGAAGAAGAAGAAGAAGAAGAAGAAGAAGAAGAAGAAGAAGAAGAAGAAGAAGAAGAAGAAGAGAAGAAGAAGAAGAAGAAGAAGAAGAAGAAGAAGAAGAAGAAGAAGAAGAAATAACAAAAGCTATAAAACAATTGAAATCCAAACTAAAAATAGAACAGCGATGAACCATGATAAAACGATGGCAAGAAAAGCCCCTTCATGGCAAATACTGGACTAAATTAAACGCAAAAGAAATAGACAAAGAAAACTCCCAGCAATGGTTGAGAAGCTCAGGACTCAAAGCAGAGACGGAGAGATTTTTAATTGCAGCACAAGACCAAAGCCTCCCCACCAGAAATTACCAAAAACATGTAATGAAAAGAAATATTACAAGTAACTGCAGAATATGTGGAGATGGACAAGAAACAATAAATCATATTATCTTTGGCTGCCCAGTCCTGGCTAAGAAGGAATATATTCACAGACATGACAGAGTTGGAAGCTACATACACTGGAAACTATGCCAACATTATGGAATAACAACAGAAAAAAGATGGTATAGGCACACACCAGAAAAGGTCACAGAAAACGGGAAAGCAACCATACTCTGGGATATGCCGATACACACAGATAGAGAAATTAAGGCCAACAGACCTGATATAGTTGTCAGAGATCATGAAGAAAAAAAATGCTTTCTAATTGATGTATCAATACCGGCAGATGACAACGTGTCTCTAAAAGAAATGGAGAAACTTTCAAAATACAAAGACCTGGAAATAGAGGTAACCAGGATGTGGAATCTAAAGACAGAAACAATTCCTATCATAGTAGGTGCATTAGGCATGATAAAAAATATTCAGACAAATACATAACAAAAACACCAGGACTTACAAACACATATAACATACAGAAAATTGCACTACTAGGCACTGCACACATCCTACGCAGAACACTTTCCATACAATAACAATCAGAGCATCACAACAAATCACAGCACATACCCAAGGCACACAGAGCTGCGCTCGGTAGTGAAGTGAAAGCACACTATAAAAATAAAATTACTGAATAATAATAATAATATTAATAATAATAATAATAATAATAATAATAATAATAATAATAATAATAATAATAATAATGATGATGATGATAATAATAATAATAATAATAATAATAATAATAATAATAATAATAATAATAATAATATAATAATAATAATAATAATAATTTCTGCTTGGCACTATCACCTCTATCTGATATGCTAAATAGAACTGGATGCGGATATAAATGTTACGGCAAAACGATCAGCCACCTTTTATATATGGATGACCTAAAACTATACGCTGCAAATGACAAACAGCTGGAAACACTATTAAAGACAGTTCGTGGATTTACCAAAGAAATAGATATGAAATTTGGATTAGAAAAATGCGCCAAAGTAACCATGAAAAGAGGAAAAATAGTTAAGAGTAACAACATCACACTAGATAAAACCAATGAAATAAAAGAATTAGACCAAAGCCAAACTTACAAATACTTAGGAATCCATGAACTAGATAAGACACAACACACACAAATGAAAGAGAAAAAAAAAAGAATATTATAGACGAGTTAGATCAATACTAAACAGAGAGCTCAATGCTAAAAACAAGATAATAGGTATCAACACTTTAGCTGTCCCAGTTATAAGTTAGAGCTACAATATCCTTAACTGGACACGAAATGAACTGACCAAAATAGATAGGAAAACAAGAAAAATACTGACAGGATCTAGGATGCATCACCCAAAATCTGACATAGAAAGACTATATATACAACGTATAGAAGGTGGTAGAGGCCTTATACAGCTGGAAAACTACTATAAAATAACCACCATAGGACTGCAAAAATATCTACTTCAGAAGGAAGGAAAACTGATCCAGATAGCGGCAAAACACGAGCAAAACAAAAAACTGTTCTCAGTATTTAAGGAAGCTGACAAATACAAACAAGAAATCATACCACCTAATAAACATGAAGAAGAAGAAGAAGATGAAGAAACAACAAAAGCTATAAAACAAATGAAATCCAAACTAAAAACAGAACAGCAACGAACCATGATAAAACAATGGCAAGAAAAGCCCCTTCATGGTAAATACTGCACTAAACTAAACGCAAAAGAAATAGAGAAAGAAAAATCCCAGCAATGGTTGAGAAGCTCAGGACTCAAAGCAGAAACAGAGGGATTTTTAATTGCAGCACAAGACCAAAGCCTCCCCACCAGAAATTAACAGAAACATGTAATGAAAAGAAATATTACAAGTAACTGCAGAATATGTGGAGATGGACAAGAAACAATAAATCATATTATCTCTAGCTGCCCAGTCCTGGCTAAGAAGGAATATATTCACAGACATGACAGAGTTGGAACCTACATACATTGGAAGCTATGCCAACATTATGGAATAACAACAGAAAAAAGATGGTATAGGCACACACCAGAAAAGGTCACAGAAAACGAGAAAGCAACCATACTCTGGGATATGCCGATACACACAGATAGAGAAATTAAGGCCAACAGACCAGATATAGTTGTCAGAGATAATGAAGAAAAGAATGCTTTCTAATTGATGTATCAATACCGGCAGATGACAACGTGTCTCTAAAAGAAATGGAGAAACTCTCAAAATACAAAGACCTGGAAATAGAGGTAACTAGAATGTGGAATCTGAAAACAGAAACAATTCCTATCATAGTAGGTGCATTAGGCATGATAAAAAAATATTCAGACAAATACATAACAAAAACACCAGGACTTACAAACACATATAACATACAGAAAATTGCACTACTAGGCACTGCCCACATCCTACGCAGAACACTTTCCATACAATAACCATCAGAGCATCACAACAAATCACAGCACATACCCAAGGCACACAGAGCTGCGCTCGGTAGTGAAGTGAAAGCACGCTATAAAAATTAAAATAAAACTACTGAATAATAATAATAATTATAATAATAATAATAAAATGCCATGATGCAGTACCAAGCAGTGG
>NC_043002.1:1306355-1381355 GCF_006345805.1 Octopus sinensis | reverse complement strand
AAGTTGTTCAGATTATTATTATTATTATTATTATTATTATTATTATTATTATTATTATTATCATTATTATTATTATTATTGTTGTCTTTCTTCTCAGAACGTTTGGTTTTGTTCGTTCTGGTAGATTCTGTGAGAGCGGACAGCAGCCTACTGTCAGAGGTGTCATAGGGTCTTTTGTCCGTACATTATAAGCTTTGCTAATCATCGTGGGAGATATTCAACATCCAAGTATCAGTCTCAAAATCCTAATTGTCCCCAGCAGAGCAATGTTTTGGGCTTCTGGTTTCTTTGACATATCTTTCGATCATGGTTGTTATTACTCTGAGTGCCCCTAAGAATACTGGAGTGACAGACACTCTCCTCATGGCCCACGTGCCAGCAATTTCCTCTTTTAGTAGTCTGTGCTTTCCAATCTTTTCTAGTTATTTGTTACTTATGCATGCATCTCCAGGTATTGCGATATCTTTGAACTTGGTCTTTTGTTTTCCTTTATCTACCACAACAATATCTAATCTCCGAGCCTCCATTAGAGTCACATTGGATTGTAAAATCCCACAGTATCTTATGTTCCTTGTTCTCGGTGACTCCTGATTTATGTTCGTACCATTTCACAGCTCCGTAATCCCTAATCCTTAATTTGAGCTAAAACGTATATAATCCATTAATGTTTCTAGACCTTCTCAGTTTTATCTTGTGGATAAAATCATGATAGGGGTTCTTTGTCAATGTGTTTTGGCAGTGAAGGATCTTGGAAATGATGCAGCTGAAAGAAACGTCACTAATAGATTGAAATAGTCTAATTTTTAGTTATATCGTCAAAAGAATTCACGTTAATTAAAACTGATTGCAAATGTCATTATATCAAAAGCTGAAAACAATCCAACGATTCAGTATTTTACGAGATATTCAACGCTAACATTTACTAAGCCTTAATGATTATTTTCAGTTAGTTTCCGATCCTTTTTCGGGGGTTAATTTTGTATAACACTCTCTCCACCTCTCTCTTTCCCCCCTCTCTATCTCTCTCTTTCTGAGTTCAACTATGTCGGACCATCTACATCATTTCATATTTTTTATTCAATATGTAAGAAAATAAATATAAATATCTAATTTTGAAACAACACATGTGCAAAATCGTTGTATCATATTCATTATTGTATTGATTACTAATGAAAAGCTAAATAATTTGTTATCTGGTCGAGGAAAACTAAATAATTTGTTATCTGGTCGAGTGAGAGGACGAACTATCTTGGGCAGAAACTCTATAAAACCGAATGCAAGTGGTTTGAAAATCCCTTGGCTACGAATCTCACACATTATTCACCAAATGCCTATTTCTCTATAAACCATAATGGATTTACTACAAAAGAATGCATAATTTTCCGTTAATTTTACCATTTTTTTCTTTTAATTTCCATGTCTTCAACCGAAATCAAAGCAACTTAAAGATTCAGCATGCAAGAACATTTTACTTTCTAATTTAGTTCCAAGAAAATGGCGAATACTTCAGAATAATTTTGCAAGATTTCTCATTGGAAAGGTATTATGGCGAGAATCATGACACCTCCTGTGAGAATGGACTCGCCGAACTCGTATAAGTAGCATCGTGTTTGACTGAGAGCGAGAGATAAGAATCGCAGGAAGTCGAAAGGTGTCGTTCGTGAGTTTGTGGAGTCGCAGGAAATTGTTAAGAAGTTGTTATAGTTCATTAGGAGTTGTTTTGGATATGTTGTAGCTGTTGGCAGAGTATTTGAAGATACATCAAGTGGAGACAATTGGTGCCAACCCCGTTCCATGGTATTGCATATCATACTGTTATGTGGCATATACAAAACCCACGTTCTAAAAAAAAAACACAGTATAATGAAAGACACAAGACCCACCAGGAAATACTTTTTCACTATTTTTTGAAGTTTTCTCATTATTAGAAATAGGTAAGGCAGCGAGCTGACAGCATCATTAGCACGCTGGGCAAAGTGATTAGCTGCATTCCGTCCGTGTTTATGTTTTGAGTTCAAATTCCACCGAGGCCGACTTTGCCTTTCCATCCTTTCGAGGTGACATTTAAATAAGTACTAGTTGGGTGTTGAGGCCAATATATTTGAATATCCCCTCCCTCAATTTCAAGCCTTGTAGAAAGGATCATTAGAGAGAGTTACTAGGAATATGTTACACGAGGAAGTACCTAAAAGTAAACGGAAACGTTCCCTGTAGGACAAGCCCGTTGTAGTTCAGGTTTCCGCCACTAGAAGCCACTTCATTCAACCCTTAGGCATCAATCTGCCGACCGGTATCGTCGGCGTAGGTCGGGCTGTTACATGATGCGTCTTTATTTTGCAGTGGTTCTCCCTTGTTCGTCGATTTTTGCGATGACTGAAACGAAGAAACAGCGTACTTCCGTCAAATTCTGTTTTCTGCCGAGGAAAATGGCAGTCGAAATAGTTGTCATACTTCAAACAGCTTACAGGGACGCTGCCATGAGCAAAACACAAGTTTACGAGTGGCTTCCACGCTTTAGGAATGGTTTCTTGTCACTTGAAAACCAACCTCGTTCAGGACAACCGTCGACCATTACTGAACAATTGACGAACCTGTTGATATGACTGGTATGTACTGGAGCTCCTGCCAACAAATTTGGAGCGTGGAATTGCAAATGAAAAGAGTCGCAGCAAAATTTGTGCCTCGCTTGTTCACGGAAGAAGAGTTGGAAATTGATCGGAAACTTTGTTCGAGTGTCATCAGTGATGACGAAAGCTGATGTGAAAGAGGTGAAGAAGAAAAAAACCGATGGAGGCGTTACAAGGCATCACATCGCAAGAGTTCCAGGACTGTTTCGAACAGTGGAGAACACTCCTGGGCTGAAGCATTGCTTCAAATGGAGAACACTTTGAAGGCGATAAAAGTGTAAACTTGTAATACTGAGTGAATAAAATAATATTGCAAAGGTCCAGTTTCTTTTGGGTACCCAGGGTATTTTAGGATAACTTTATGTTCTCTCATTTAGTTTGTACTATTCTGCTCATTTTCCCGGTTAATTAAGTGGCACGCCATTGATTACAGCGATGAGAGTTCCAATTGATCCGATCGACAGAACAGCCCGCTCATGTAAATATCATGCCAAGTGGCTGAGTACTCCACAGACATGCGCACGCTTAACGTAAGTTCTCAGGGAGCTTCAGAATGACACGGAATATGTCGAGGCTTGTCCGTTTGAATTACGGGTACAACTCACTTTTTTCCAGCTGAGTGGAGCAACGCGACTTAAGCGCCTTGTTCAAGGACACAATGCCCGGCCAGGAACCGAACTCACGATCGTGAACCGAATGACCTAACCACCAAACCACGCGCCTTCTCCAATACAATCAATACAATTCAAAGCTTTCAAAGTTTGGCTACGTTTCATTATCATCGTCGTCATCGTCGTCTTCTTCTTCTTCTTCTCTTCTTCTTCTTCTTCTTCTTCTTCTTCTTCTTCTTCTTCTTCTTCTTCTTCTTCTTTCTTCTTCTTCTTCTTCTTCTTCTTCTTCTTCTTTTTCTTCTTCTTCTTCTTCATGTTCTTCTTCTTCTTCGTCTTCTATTACTATTTTATCAATTTCATATCATTCACCACATACATATGTATGTGTGTATGTATGTATGTATGTATGTATGTATGTGTGTGTGTGTGTGTGCGTGAATGTTCGTAAATATATGTTGCTTGTCTGTAGCTTCGTATATCTCTCTCTATATAAACGGCAGTTTGTCTGTCTGTGTGTCTGTGTGGCTGTCAGGTTGTACCCTCACCCCGACCACGGCTTTCAACCGATTCTGATGAAACCTGACACACACATAGCCCAATGTCATAATTCAAAACTAACGCAGCGAAAATTTTGAAAAGTTCCCCCAGTTCTGAAAAGAATCGATAAATTCGACATGGGGTCGAGAATCTAAGCTTTTTATATGCAACACATTTTCAGTCGGGAGACAGCTAGGAACATCGTATACATAGAAGTATTCGAGTGAAGAGAAGACATTGCAACATACACATGCGCCTTCGTTCCCTAGAGGGAAAGAACTAGATTGGGATTAGTCGTTGCCTACTAGGGGTTCTTACATACCCGGGCAACGCCGGGCTATGCTGCTAGTATTCACATACAATTTACGCTCTTACAATGAATGGCATGTGATGTCGGTAACGTTTCCGATGCTAACTGATATACTGGGTCACTACCAATTGAGTATATGTGTGTGTCTGTATGATGATGATGAGGATGTGTGTGCGTGAGTGTGTGTGTGTGTGTGTGTGCATGTGTGTGTGTATGAGTGTGTGTGTGTAATCCCACTTTACAATGTTTTATTTACTTAACAATTAAAAAAAACCTTTCTAATTTGTTTTATAAAAGTCAGGTTGATAGTAAGTTCTACATGTTACATACGATTAATGTCTTGGAAAACATCAAGACCAGATTACATCATTTATAGATATTGCCGACGGCTTTTCATTGTTGATGGAGAAATATAAATCTGCATGTGGCTTTCCATCAAGCTAGCATACATGTTAGAGTTCGGTAATCCGTGGATAAACCAATTTGTAATTGATCCGTTAAGTGTCTCAAAACTGGTGTTACCGAGTGGTTCTTGAAAGCTAATCGATAATTGGAAAGGGTTTAGAATTCGAACAGACACGAACGGAAGTGCTCCGGCACATTCATATAAATTTACCTAATCACACACACACACATACATACACACACAAACATACACACATACAAACATATACACACATATACTCACACATACACACACATACACACTCATGCATGTGTATATGTGTGTGTGCATAAAATATGAATATATAACATGATATAAACATTTATGTCTATGTATATATGTATATGTTTATTATACGTATATATACATATACATATATATATATATATATATTATATATATATATATATATATATATATATTATATATATATATATAATATATATATATATATATATATAATATATATATACTCATATACATGCATGCATGCTTGCATACAAAAATACCCTGTTGATGGTGATACTGCAATGAAGGATCCTTGGTTCTAAGTTAGAAACCAACACTTTCTCTATTGGCAAGAAATCTTGAAATAGAACTGAATAATGACACTCACACACACACACACACACACACACACATACGTACATATATACAGAAGATAGGGAAGCCCTTGGATTTCCAAAATGCAACTGAAAATGTAGATTATGCCATATCTTTGGAAGACAGCATACGTGATTAGCAGGTGCCCCAAAATGTGATCAAGTTACTACCTCCGTATGCGACAAAACAATATATTGGGTCATTCCATAAATAATGTGTTTTTTTTACACATCTTTTATTTTTCAAAATTAAGAAAGTTCTTTTTCAATCTGAAATATACTCTCCTTCATTTTCTACAATGCCCCTCCATCTATCTGGCAGACTTGCAAGGCCCCTCTTCCATAATTCACTTGTCCATGACGAAAAAATACTCCTCCGCTACTGTTCTGACCTCGTCTACAGAATTCATATTTTTTCCGTCCAAATGATTTTGAAGACTGCGGACTAAATGATAGTCAGACGGGGCAATGTCCAGCGAATATGGTGGGTGGGGCATCGTTTCCCATTCAAACTGCTCCATCCTTTCGAATGTCATCCTTGCTGTATTTGGCCAAGCATTATCCTGATGGAAGAACACCTTTCGTCTTGAAACCAAAGATGGTCGTTTTTCTTCTAGCGCTGACTTAAGTTGCTCAAATTGCTCGCAGTACATCTCCTTTGTTGTCGTTTGGTTCGAGTTTAAAAGTTCAAATTAGACTAAACCTTTCACAACCCACCAAACAGATAACAACACCTTACGTGGGTGATGACCTTCTTTAGTCTGGCGTTTCTTCTTTCCCTACCCACCGTCTTCGGCACTTGATATTTTTATGGAGAACCTATTTCTAGTCACCAATCACTATTCGGTCCAAACAAGGTTCATTCGGGAGACGTGACATCAAAGAAGAGCACACATTCACTTTCTGCGCGCGATTAAACTTGGAAAATATGTGAGGAACTATTGACCCAATTTTCTGACTTTCCCGTTGGCACGCAGGTGTCAATGAGTGATTGAATTACCAAATCTAAGTCTTTCTGCTTGTTCTTCAACAGTTACGATGGGATTTTGTTCCACCAGTGTTTGCAAAACGTCCTCGTCGAGCTCTACAGATCTTCAAGGACAAGGCTCGTCTTTTAGGCTGTAGCTTCTGGCTCGGAATTTCTGGAATCACCGTTGACACTGGCTCACACTTGTTGTCCAATCCCCATATACTGAATTTATAATCATCATACTTTCCGTTGTTGCCTTTATTGAACTCATAAAGCGAAATTTGCCGAATATGCTCCTTCGTCACTTCCATTATAGCTTTGAAAGACTACAAATTTACATTTATACCAGTAATAATTGGAGCACTTGGCTTTGTGAGTAAATGCCTAACTGTCAGACTAGATAAGCTTAGATTTTCAGAAAAAGAAATCAACTAATTGACTCGTACATTACAAATACAATACGTAAGTAGAACAGTAAAACTACAGAAAAACATTTTTTCAGGTTTAAAATGTGACATTGTTTTCGTTGTCAACATTCCAACGATAGAGCCGTGTAGCTTTGGTAGAAAGCAGCTCCTTCTTCAAAGGAAGAATTTAAAGAATTAAAACAGGAAAGAACATACATGCACCTCGTCGGACCTTTTCATATGTAAACATATGTACATCTTTTGCATTAAACGTATTTAATACTTTTGGCATACTGACTTGCCTATCTTGATTGTCCTTACATTTACGCCTCTGTACATACATATACCTTCACTTGAGTTTCATCCAGTGATCTTTTGCCCAACAATCCGGCTGATGATTACATTTTCTTGAAACACAAATCGCTATAAGAATTCACTCGAAACACACAATCTGCTGCAGAACACATAAAGACTACATTATTTTTCGTTCGTTTAGAATTTGTAACAATGGCGAAATGAGTTGTTCTAATAACTGGGAAGAATTGACGAGAAGCTTTATAATTTTTAGCGTCCATAAACAGATTTCAAAATATTAATCCTATTTTCTCTAAATAGAAAAGGTTAAATCGAAATAGACAATGTTATTGATAAAACTATTCATATAATTTATATTCCGTTGAATATAAATGTTAAGAAATATAATCATATGGTATTGTTGATGAAATTATTGAATATGGAGAGAATTGAATAAAATATAGAATGAAAAAGTATACTAATTAGGATATAAAATTATGAGATACAGTTTTTAGAACGAATAGTTTTAAAGTTAATATTCATTCGGTTTTTTATGATAATTTTCCAGTGACTTTATCGTGTGCTGAAGCGATTTAAACAATAAAAATTACATTAATTTCCATTTCATCATTTTTTAATTTCATCCTTTTTTAATAATTTCACAATTATTACGACATAACATATTTCTATTGGGTTTTGGACAAGAATTTCATGAACAGTTTTAGGGTCAGGAAATTTGAAATCACCGGAAACATTTTGAAGACATCCAGTGATTTCAAGATCCATGAATGCAGTATGTTGTCAAAAACCTTCCTATAATCAATCAAGTGGGACTGTAACTTCTGCGTTTGTCATGACACTTCTTAAGGGTCGTACGATTGATTAAGAGTTAGTGTTTGCAACCATATAAGCCTTGTCGGCATCCTTTTTGCTCAGGGGAAAATATCGTTCTATTTCCATAACTGCGTATGTTTTCTCCACGAGGATGGACGTGGTACATAGACATGTTATGAGCCGACGGTTGTGAGGGTATTTGGTTTCATTATTCTTTGCAAGTAGGTAAGTCATACCAAATTCTAAACAGTCCGGTGTTTCCTTAAGATCTTTCGTAACCTCATTGAATAGCTGAACTAACTTTACGTGTGCGCAAGGGAGCGATGCGAGCCAGAAATTTGTTACCCTACTCTTATCAGAGGATTTCCACTTATGAGCCTTCCTGGGCGTCATCCTTAAGTTTGCTATTGTGATGTTTTCCCATGCTTGTTCTGGTAAATTTTTGTAGGATCCTTCTATGTGTCTAATCCAGTCCGCATTTTCATTGTATATCTTTTCATTACGCCAAATATTTTTTCCAAAAATTTTCAGCTTCGTCCGTAGGAGGGGAAGGGATTTTCAATATTTATTTCCTCCTTCCTATGTCTCTGTAGAATGGTTCAGCAGATGGTGACAAGGAAATCAATAATGGGGCTTAAAATTCCTGTGTAATCAAAAAAAAAGGACTAGGTACTCCCTACAACAGAAGTCAAACATGTTCTTATTACCACAGTGATCAAGGGAGTGGTGACCTTGGAAACAACCAACTCACGACGTTATATTTTAATTACTGATAGAATATATATATATATATATATATATATATAATATATATATATATATATATATATATATGTCTCAATATCATGCCTTGGTCACACAATCATGTCTGCGTCTCTATTCATTCAATGCCAAAGGACTACAAGTACTTATGTGCAGAACGGATTTCTCTTCCTCATTACACACTCAGCACTTTTCGCGGATCGGTCTATTTTAGCCTTACTGCTATCAATCCACAAAACAGCATCTATAAATATCTCGATAAATCGATATAATCGATTTTAAAGTCTTTAGTTTGTTTGTACTAAATCCAGTGTAGTACGTTAATAGTAAAATGCTTTCAAATATTTTCCCATAAAATGGCGGGTCACATTAAATTCTGACTTCCACTATTTTCGAGATCCATTTTACTCTGCATCCTCTGGAGGCCGATAAAATAATTAAAGGACAAGTAATCGATTAAATCGATTAGAGCTATCTGCAAAGCCTGTTGCTTCCCGCACGGAGCTAGAAGTCAATATTTTGACAATTAAACGTGTCCTTTTAAGATAACTAATATATTAACGAGTAAATAAAGGGATTTAAAGCTTACAAATCAATTGAAAGTAAATGTTGACAAAACATTAATGTATTCTGTATGCCTGAAAACCTACATCGCTAAAGAGATTGGTTTACAACACTGAGGCTTCGATTTTATCCATTTGAGAAGAGGTCAACCTTCCTTTTTATTTTCCCCTCGATCGCTGTGTATTAAAGAGATGAATGTACAAAGATATTCCTTTCTGAAACGTAGTCAGCGCAAGCAAATGCATACGTAGATACATACTTATGCATGAATATAGGTATGTGTTGTATGTGTGACCACACATGCACGGGCACACTCATGCACACAGACAGACAGACAGACGGACAGACTGACGAACGTACTGACGGACAGATAGATAGATAGATAGATAGATAGATAGATAGATAGATAGATAGATAGATAGATAGATAGATAATTTGCTAGGTGCAGCATAGTCGTATATTAAAGGAGTTTGCACCAGAACCAAGATGTCCTAGGCTTGGTTTCCTTGCGTTGAATCTTCAGCAGTTACCATTTTCTGAAGCGTTGTATTGAGCCAAAATTTGTAAATGAAATTTGGTAGATGGAAGTTTTAAGTAAAACGGTGCAGCTCTGTTACAAACGTTGTGTCACGCCGATTCTGACTGAGAATTACGTTAAGGTTTTATAAATTAAATTCTATTTTGAGCCTCAGTGCATTGTGTCAAGGCAGACATGTCACGTAACATTTACTAAATTAAGTTCTCAGATCCTCTCGAGTCTTTCAGAATGTCTTCAATTGCACGTGCTTGTATCAATCAACCAGATTACTTTTGCTATTGCTGTAGACAAATATTAACCTATGTAACATCAAAGAAACAATGACAAGCATGGAGCTTTCCGACAAATACAGTTTTGTTTGCAACACGAGAGACATGTTCTCTTCGGACAATGCAAAGTTAAAAGCTTCACTGCACAGCAAAACTATGCTATTCGCATTTCCCATTATTTGGCGTGATTTCACAAATTACTGTGATGAATGTTACTTTGGTATAACAAAGTTGGTTTTAACTATAAAAATATGTCGATAGAATGCCAAGCAGCTTTAAAATCATTTACATCATGGAGAAAAGCCCACCGCCAGTTCTATCAGAAATGGTCACAGATGACAATTCTTCTGAAGATTCAGTAATGATATGGAAACAAAGAAACATAATGAATGCAATCCAGATGCAGATTATCTACTAATTTACACACAGTTAACTTAGAATATAATTTGCAAACGCAGTAAGGCTTGATTCCAGACTGCAGCGTTATTTAAGTATGACTAACCTAAAAGAAGGCACCGCCATTGGAATTTGAGGAAAGTAATGGGAAAATGATGTCGTTTTAAATAGAGAATCTGGATGTGATAATGAAATTTGATTATCAAATCTGAATTCAGGGTCATTGGTTTTGTAGAAGCTCCTAGATTTCATTTCCGTTGCAGAAAATAAATAAGAAAACTTCTTTAATCGGCTGCGAAAGAACGAAAGGTAGAGTTGGTCTTTATTGGATTGGAACTCAAAACGTAATTCCGAAAGGGATTTTGTTTGGCGCTATAATGATTCCAGCCTCGCTTCGTTTAATGTTATTGCCGAAAGGACATTCTAATACCAGAGATAGTGATTTAAATATTTGCACAATTTAGTTGTGTTTTTACATTTTGAATTCAAATTCCTTAGGTAAATAATAATTACCAATTATAGAATGTATCGCTTCACGAAAATGAGCTGCATCGTCAGAATCTAGAAATCAATTTTCTTATTCAGAAACTCGTTAATCTTGGTGGAGTTCTTGCAATAATACTACACATCTGACCCATTTATGATCATGTACGACCAATATAAACTTATAATTTAAAGCCACTTTACTTTTCTTCTTTTTACTTCTCTGGCCGATGGCACCAGAGACTTACTGCTATGTTTTGTTATTTACAATTATTCTCTCTAATATATTTAAATGCTTTGCTCGCATTAATACGATGATAGATGAAGTGACTGTAAATTACAAAAGTGTTGCTTTAAGCAAACATTTCCAATGTCCTCTTTTGCCTTCTACAGAGAGTCGTGTTGCGAATATTAATGAGAGAAACTAACAATATTATTTTACACCCCGAGGAAAAACTGTTTTCATGAAATGATGTTTGCTTCTGATATTTTACTTTCCAAAAATATTTATTTAAAAAATTTTATTTAAGAATCTGGTTTGTTTCTAATCTTGTGGGGTTAGTAACACATTTTCGTCTGTGTTAAGGAAATTATATGCTAATGATTTAATAATAAACACCTTTAACAAAATCTGCTTCTTTTCTCACAAAACATTTTGTCTTTTTCTTAAGTTCGTTTAGATTCTGGAAGACAAAATAAATTACATTCTTTTCCAGATTAATCTTACGGTGGCAACCCTAACCCTTGCAATTTTTTCTTTGGAAATGTTTTGCAGCAATTGGCTTGGAGCTGCATTGCAGATGACAGAACAGGATGTGGAATATTTACTTTTGATGAATATTTTACCAAAACCATGTCTATGAAACTTTCAAGAATATGAAACTTAAGCTGTTAAATAGATGCACAAGGATTATCTGTGTAATAGGTTCTAAAACACAAGTAAAATCAATGCAAAAGTTGAATTCTTTGAATCACAGACAAAATGCGTTCTGATTCCTTACATTTAGTGAGATCACATTCTACCGGGAAATATTTGACATTTACGACTTCTATAAACAGGACTAACATTTAAGTATAGATGGTGATATAATCAACTACAACCATTCATCTAATGTGTGTAGTTTCGATCCTTATCTAGAAAAGTTTTAATTGATTGAATGTACTTCTAGTGTAACAATTGAAAAAAAATGAACCTGGTATGGTTCGTATCAAATCATATCCGTTTAACGAATAAATCTAATATTAATTTCATACGTCTGAGAGAGAGAGAGAAGAGGGGAGAGTGTGTTATACTGTTGTTATTTAACGATATAAGCTATGATACATAAATCCTTTCCTATTGTCCACACACCAAACCAATATCTTTTACGAGTGGATCGATCTCATAATATTCCTAGTCTTGAAAATGTTAATACAAAGTCGACAATGGTTTTGACAGTTTTAATAACAGCAATACTGGTTTCCTGTAAATAAATGAATAGATTAATTTCTTTTTCTGTTACAGACGTAGGAACACCCTTTTCTTTCAAAAATAGAGGCTACAATTTTCAGATTTGATAAAGAAATTGCTTTGTCGACTGTATACTTGTTTAGCCAAATCCCACTCTATTTTTCTCAGAGTTGTATTGCGTAGGTAGGAAGTGTTAATTTTTTATGTCCTATTTTGTGTTAGTGAGGTTTGAATATTATCTCGCTACTTTTAGCTTAGAACAGGTTGTTTCACTGGATGTGTTACAACTCATGCATTCAAAGACCGACCTAACCAAGATACACAAACAGTCAAAACGTATCATCTTCTGGTAAATAAGACTTTGTTGTAGTCAATTCTTTTTTTGAGTTGTTGGAACGTCTTAAAGAATTCGACTTCTGCAAAAACAAATAGACAGTCATGTTACTTTAAATAGAATTTCCTCGATGTCTGAATTCCATAACAGAGAACATGTTTAGTAATCTCGTCTTTTAATATATAGATGTTGACAGTGAAAGACTCAAGTCTTGTATGTTAGAATTCATTTGAACTTACACCATACATCCTTATTTTTTCATAGAGATTTCATCTGGTTGTTCACAAGTTCGCAGTATTTTTCAGATTTGCTTTTCCCATAAAGAATTTAAGAATTTTAACGAAAAGACATGCATGCTTTTAAGTCCATATTGTTGAGGTTTTCCGTGGAGGTGAATTATCTATGACCTTGTAAAAGGACCAGCTTTTAACTTTGTTGGTAATCTATTGAATTTGTCTTTTAAATATTAAGAATTAGTACCCTGGTGCTCCATATCTTCAAAAACGTTTCCATAGAGCCAAGTTTAATGTGAAGTGGTGAAAGATATATTTTAAGAAGATCGACCGACGCTGGATATTATACATTATGTCTAGGGACGACAAAATCAGTGTTATATGACCAATCATGATTTTCCTGGTGGTTCTTATTCTCTCTGTGAAAGCGGATGGTCTAGTGGTTGGGGTGTTGCACTCAAGGTCGTAGGATCGTAGTTTCGACCCCCAGATTGGGAGATGCGTTGTGTTCCAGTCCACGCCGCTGTATCAATGTATACATTATATCTTAAGACGTTCTCGGTTTTAATTTATATGCATTTCCCCATCTGTACAAAAATGATTTAATCAGAACAATCTTTAGCTGAGTTAAAATTACACAAGTAACAGGAAGAGTCTGCTTGTTCATTAACCGTCTACGTCAGAGGTTAGCTGTTCATCATGAAATACAGGAACCCACCGAATCAGTAATGTAAGGCAGAAGCTATCCTATTTAACAGATAAATCATCTCTACCAAAGCAATCATTGCGATAGTGCCTAATCGCTTTATAACTATCAGAGAAGGTAATTCTTTATCTATATAACAGCTTTCAGTCATATACAAAAGTGAATAATAATGAAATTGTCCAATTTCATCTCGCAAGTATATTACAAACCAAAGTGTATGAAGCTTAACAGGAGAAAAACACAAGAACTGGAATAAAGAATATAATTTATGCACATACTTCAAGACCATTACAGTTCCCTGATCTAAATACACAGTCAATGCAGCTTTGATTTTTATTTACTAATAAACTAAAATCTGCTTCCATCATCACCAGTCTACACGGGCCTACAGTTACCATTCACCCATTCTTCACACCATCGCTTATATTTTTCTATATAACAAACGTAGGTAAAATAGGCATAAACATGTGTCTCTGTTAAAGTTCCTCTGACCGTTTTACCATTTTGGTTGTTTGGAGTCCAGGGACAACAATAACGAATTCTCAAGGAACACTATTGCATCAAAGAGTTCCTTGAGGCATCGTTGTGATTGAGAATCTGAATGCATTTGGAACATCTCTCGCAGGGCTCCGAACAACCATAATGGTTAAACACACAGAGAAACTTTAATATAAACTTGTTTATCCTAATTTCTCCTACATTTCCTCTGTATTTCAAAACTGGTAATACTACTCAGTATCGTAGTTAATTAACAAATCTACAGAAAGCCGATTGGGTTGTGAAAATCTACGTGGATCTCTGAACATAACACTAGCAAACCTACATCTACCTGTAGACATCATTTCTACTATTTTTATATAACTGAATAGATTTTCTCCTGCTTCTATTTTTTCTTTGCGCATTATTCATTGAATTTGTGTATGAATCTACTGCATGCATATAAATATATATTTATAGACGCATTAACGTTTCATTGTCTACTATTAAACTGTTTTAGCTTTACCAAAATAAAGCGAATCTCCCGAACTGAATTTATCCTTCCTGCATAATTTTCTTTACTTTTGATTTTATCAAAATCTTTATTTATTCATCTCTCTCTCTCTCTCTCTCTCTCTCTCTCTCTCTCTCTCTCTCTCTCTCTCTCTCGCTCTCTCTCTCTCTCTCTCTCTCTCTCTCTCTCTCTCTATATATATATATATTATATATATATATATATATATATATATATATATATATATATATATATATATCAACAATTGAGGGTAAAATTAATTAGTTATTAATTTTACCCTCAATTGTTGATATTATAATTCATTTCTCTCTGTCATATTGCCTCGGTTCTCACCGTTAAAATATAATGTTTGCTAGATAACCCACGTGGGTGGAAGGGGAGAGCGGGAATCTTCGCTTGCGCATTTTGAATTTGTTAGCACTGGCAGTCTGAACGGGTTCATCTGAGGTGATAAGTCGCCGGAGGGTATGTTCTTTCTTTTCAGAGTTTCCAAATCCAAATTAAGAAATGTTGAGCTGACGAAAGAAATGCTGAGTTTATTTGGCTAATCTAGAAACGTTAACGTTCTCAAATGATCTTTGTACTTGTGATATTTTTCTGTTTTTACCTCCATACCTTCGTGAGTTATTTTGAGTAAACATTATCTGAGAGAAATTTTCTTTAAGTTGTAGAAATGGCTAAAAAGTTTTTTTTGGCTGCTATTTCTAGTAAGTTCAGTATGCGGCAAAGTAATTTATTTTACTAAGCCCTAATTATATAATATATATATATATATATATATATATATATCTTCCACTTCCCCTTAAATTTCCTTTTCTGAGTGTCCCCTTTCATCCTGTAATCACTTTCTGTAATCTTATATTTGTCTTTCAATTCCAGAACACTCAAGAGAAATAACTCTGTTTTGCAATGACTTCAGTTACACCTTTCTGTTCTCCATAGAAACATTCTCTTCTGGAAACGATGCATATTTTGAATTTGCAAAATTCTCAGTGATATATTATGGGCTATTATTTTCGAATTTCTGTATTTTACATGATAATATCTGAAACAAGCTCACACATAAACACATATGTGTGTATATGTGTGTTGCATACGCTATAACTATCTATTAACACTTATATGATAATAATAATAATAATAATAATAATAATAATAATAATAATAATAAAATAATAATAATAATAATAATAATAATAATTTGGCTGACTCCAGCAGTAAAGGATTCAGAGATCCACCTGCAGGGCTACGTCCTTTTCGGATGTGACAGAGGAAAAAGGCGAGGTGGAGGTGTTGCTGTGTATGTTAAGTCTGAGCACAAACCGTCCTGCGGTATTCTACCCACAAATGCTCAACCTACAACCAAATTCGATGCCGTCTATTGCAAGCTGAGCCTATCTGAGTTTTGCCTGCCCGTGTTGGCTGTCTACAGGCCGCCTCTAGCCGACCCCCAGGACGATGCTCATCTACTCGAGGCGATAAGATTCGTTTCAGCTTCGCATGACTGCTTGGTGCTAGGCGACTTCAACGCTCCCATGATCGATTGGCCCGCATCAATTTGTACAACATCTTCCCGGTTCGGCCAGGCCCTTCTTGACGTGGCTGAAGATTGTTTTCTATCGCAACATGTTGAATATCCGACAAGGCATCGGTCTGGGCAGCAGCCATCTATGCTAGATCTGGTATTCTCCCGCTATCCAAGATCAGTGTCAGACGTATCTATGTGCGTCCCTCTTGCCAAGAGTGATCATGCGGTCCTGAAGTTCGTCATGCACACAACTTTTTCCACGCCCACGATTACTTCGCTGCCACGTCGAGTCTTCTCTGCAATTAATCTTGAAATTCTAACCGAGGCTTCCGCGCTTCTGGACTGGCGTTCCCTGATGACGTTGTCCTCAGTTGACGAACTATGGTCATCCCTCAAAGCATATGTAATCTGTTTGACTGACCAGGCAGTTCCCGTTGGACTTCCCAAGAGGAAGAAACACAAGCCCTGGGTGACGAAGAAGGTTAAACGAGAACGTCGACTCAGAGATATTGCTTGGGCTGAATTCAAAAATCTGGATTCGACTGCAGCTTTTGAGGTGTACAAAACTCAACGAGACCGAGCCGTGAAAATTGAAAAGAAAGAACGCTTCAGTTATGAATACAAAATCGCGGCAAATGCCAGTAGCAATCCAAAAACCTTCTTTGCCCATGTCCAGCGGAATTCCCGCTTGAACAACCAGATTGCAACGTTGGTAGACTCAACAGGCGTATCGATTGAGGACCCTTATCAACAGAGTCAATTATTTGTCGAGGCTTTTTCAACTATTTTCAAACAAGTTGATGGTCGTGAACCCCCTCCATTTGATAGATCGGTACCTCCAATGCTTCGATTGATCATCACGCGGGACCAAGTCAAACGTGTTATTCAAGGCCTCGATGTCAACAAGGGTCACGGCCCTGACGGCATACACCCACGGGTTATCAAAGCGTTGGCTCCGGTCATCTGCGAGCCCTTAACACGACTATTCAATATGTCATTGGCGACGGGTGTTATACCTGCAGACTGGAGAACAGCGATAATCTGCCCAATTTTCAAGAAAGGGAGCCGCGAAGACCCGCTTAACTACCGACCGGTTTCCCTTACATCAATAATCAGCAAGATGTTCGAAACCATCCTTAAGAAAAGTATGATGCTCCACCTCCTAAACACAGCCTCGATCACTGATTCCCAACACGGCTTCGTGCCGAAGAGATCATGCTTGACCAACTTACTAGTAATGGAAGAATTGGTGACGCGCATCCTCGATGATAGTGATGCTGTTGACATCGTTTTATTGGACTTTGCCAAAGCTTTTGACTCGGTAAACCACCGCCTACTACATGTCAAGCTTCAAGCATATAGTTTCCATCCGGATATTGTACGATGGGTTGGTGCCTTCCTCTCAGATCGCTCCTTCCAAGTTCAAGTTAATGGTTCGCGGTCCGACGTCTCCAGTGCGAGCAGTGGCGTGCCTCAAGGTTCAGTGCTTGGGCCCTTGTTGTTCTTAGTCTTCATAAATGACTTGCCCGACGACCTCACGCAACACACCCTTCTATTTGCCGACGATATCAAACTGGTCGCTCCTCGCGGTAGTATAGAGGATCTTCGTCGATGCCTCCACCAAATTTGGAAGTGGTCTAACGATTGGGACCTGTGTCTGAACGTGTCATCTGCCTGTCGGCTCTACTCCTGCAACTCAACTTGATTTCGAGCCGGGTCGTCTGCTGCTGGAGAGGACCGATCAGGTAAAGGACCTGGGTATCTTGGTGGATTCCTCCTTTTCGCCTTCGGCCCAGTGCGTCCATGATGCCAACAAAGCGCGCGGAATTCTGTTTTTGATTCGACGGTCATTCGGAATGCTCACAGCAGCCATATTCCTGCCACTCTATGTCACGCTGGTGAGACCCATATTGGAGTATGGGATTCAAGCCTCTTCTCCTTATCTCCTCAAAGACATACAGCACCTCGAAAGAGTCCAGAGGCTGGCTACCCGCATGGTTCATGGTCTCAAAAATTTGTCCTACGAAGAAAGGCTGAGGACGCTCGACCTTTATTCTCTTGAAAAACGCCGCCGCCGTGGTGATCTCATTCTCGCCCACATCATAAGCGGCAAGTGTAACCTCTCGAAAGAGCTGTTCTTCACTCCTGCTCCAGAGCGTCGGCTGCGGGGTCATTCCGAAAAGCTCTACCTGCGACGATTTCATCTCAATCGAAGGAGAGGAGCTTTCTCCGTCCGGGTTGCGGATCCGTGGAACAAGCTGCCAGATGAGATGGTGAAGATGCCGACGACCGCTTTGTTCAAAGCCTCCCTGGACCTCAAGTGGCCTGAACTCTTTACATGAACACCACCCTGTACTTAACTCCATGTCCCCCTACATGGCCTTGCTATTTGCTTTTGAGCCAAATTAACTAACTAACTAACTAACTAACTAATCTTGCAAATTTCTTCGATTCCTCAGGTTAACGTATCTTCTAAATATTCCATGTGCGCCTTCACCACACACATCAAAACATTAAGCAGTATATCTAAATTATCCGATAACAACTTTAGTAACTCTTCAGGTTTGGAATGCCAGTTTTATTGTTTTGCATCAATTACACTGGTCAACAAAATTTAATGTATTAGGAAAGCGAACCAACTATTTTAGACTAATGTTTCCTGCTGATTTCAAAATTTCACTCCGCTCGAATGCAGCACGTATGAGTTTTTCAGCAGATGCATGCAACTATTTACTTATTTGTATTTATATGAAATCATTAACGTAACAAATAAGGACATATTAGTTTTAGAAATTAAACGAGTTTATTGAGTTAAAAATCATCACTTGTCATTCTACAAAGAGTGAATGCACAAATAAAATGGGTCGGACAAAACAGAGTTAGAATCATGGTGATTTGGATTACCCGTGGTGCTCCTGATCTGGTTGATCACGGTAAAGTGTCCAGTAGTAGTCAACCAGCACACTCTCATTCCAGAAGCCTTGACACCGTTTCTCCATAGCACTACTAATGTCCTGGTGAAATCCTCCACCATGTTCATCAGACACTGCTCCAAGGTTATCTGCGAAGAAATTCAGATGGGAATCGTGGACTTTCACGGACATGCGACAACCCATTGCTGAGTAACATTTCAGAAGATTCTTGATGCCATTCTTGTAGTCCATTGCCTTCTTGTTGCTCAAGAAATTCTCACAGATCCAATTGAGAGAATTCCAAGCAGGAAGTTCCAGTTCCTTGAAGCTGATATCTTTGAGTATTTCTCTAATTTGAGGTCCGACAAAGGTACCCTCTTTCAACTTTGTGTGTTTTCGGCAAACTTTTCTACAATAAACTCAAACCCTTTGGCAGTTCTCTTCCCAACTGTCTTTACAAACTGTTTCATCAATTTTGTGCAAAGGAGGCAATAGGACATTACATGGATCTACAAGAGATGTATTCTTGACGCTAGACAGCCCTGACTGGTATGATGTTCTTGTCTGTCAGTTGCCCAACTATCCCATACACAGAGAAAAAAACAGTATTTTGTAAAACCTGGCTGCATTCCCATTAACATTTCAATGTCTTTAAATCTCCACATATTTTCCATAAGTAACTTTCATAGGCAATGGCATGAAGTAAAAGTTCCATATTCTCATATGGTTCATGAAGGGAGTGTGCAATAGGAATGGAGGGCTTCAAATTAGCATAATGGAGAAGTACAGCTTTTAAAATTCCTTTTGAAGAGTCAATGAACAAACGCCACTCTCCAGGATTGTGATTTTGTGATAAACATTTGAAACATCCATCGATGTTACTACGAAAGCAAAGCTGGCATTCAACAGAAAAACTCATTTGTAAAACCACATTTCTCTGCCGAAAATAAGTTAATATGAACACCGTGCTCTAGCAGATATTTCACCTTCAGTCTTGATGCCAACAGTTCTGCTTTATCTTTTGAGAGAGATAGGTCTCTGACGAGGTCATTCAGTTCAGTTTGAGAAAGTTTCTGAGGTTCAAAGCTATCGTCATCAGCCACATAATCTCCCTCAGCAGCACTTTTGTTACTGTCAGCATCATCATCTGATGTTTCAATACCATCATCTGGTGGAACTGGAATTGGCAGACTTCCATTATGAGGCACAGCTCTCATTGCAGAATCCAAATTGGGATACACAATTTTGTGTTTATTCTTCAGAGAAAATCCTGTGACATTTACTTTGCAAAAGTAACAGTCATTAAAATGGTATTTCGGCTCCCACATTATCATTGGAATGGCTAAAGGCATGGACTTCTTCTTATTGAACCAGTCACGTCAGCCATTTGAGCAAGCTGAGCAGATAAAATGTGGTGCCCATAACTTGTCCTGATCTCCAAGGGGTCAGTCAAAGTATAGCTTATAAATTTTGATCTTTGGTGTTATTGTATACTTTTGAGCTTTTACAATAAATTTTTCATAGGCATAACAAAACGCATCAGGATGATTTCTACACTGTTTTGACATTGTTAACACTGAAAAACCAGTCAGGAAATAGATACGATCAAATATTTCATCAGATTAATTATGACTGGACACTTCCAGATGTTGAAATACTAATTTCATCAGACAAAACTTGATTGGTTAATTTAAGAAGATGAAATGTTGCATCTGAACTATGCAGCAAGGAATGATGTAGTTTATTTTAAAGGTACGTTTCTATGATGTGAATGAAATACATGCACACAAGTCATTGATTGGCATTTCTATATAATGCATGAGCTAAAACCAAAAGACTATATTTGAAATCCGCATTAAAAACTACACTGAGTATACCTCGGCATATGCTTGATGCAAAATATGTGTTGACCAGTGTTATTCAAATAAAAAACATATATTTTATATTTAGGAAAAAAGTGTAGTGTATTTAAATATTTGCTTTTTATCCTGAACAAACATCATTTACAGCATGAAATCAGACTTCTATTTTTTTTTTCTTTTTGTAAACTATAGTGGAAAGAGCTTTCCGAGATTACGCTTTACTTTCTATAAACTTGTTTGTTATTTTTGTATGTTTTACAATCGATATTAATAGCAGTTAGTATTGGCAAAATTATATTTTGTAACTGGACTAATAAAGACAATATTATTTCAAATATTTTTGCTTATACATTTGATACTGAAAAAAAAGAAAGAAACGTGGTGGATATTATCGTTTGGGTATTGAATATTTCAAATTAATTTAATAGCGGATTGTGCGATACAAACGTTTTAATGAGAAATCTGTTTGAAAAACATGATTGACCTACATTAAAATATTATAACATAATTTGTTGCAAACAAAATATTAGTTTAATTTCCAGAGTATATAAAAATAACTTTTATAACTATTTTTGTTTTATTTATGTAATGTTGTTTTCTTCTCTAAAGCGCAATCACTGATAAACATACCATAAACAAACTATTTACAATTCTCAATATAATAGATATTATAATTATTTGATAAATTAAAATTATTGTTTTTCGTGGTTTTAAAATGAGCCAAAAAATATATATAAAATGCGAAAACCTAATCTGTACAATTATTGAATTGAAGTAGAAACCGAACATTTTTATTTTATTATCAAAATCATTATACATTTCCATAATTTTATGCTCATAAATGTGCATATGTGTGAATGTTTTTGTTATTTTGCATGTGTGTACACGTGTGTGCGTATGTTTGTGTGTGTATGTGTGTGCGCGTGCGTGCATGACTATGTGTGTGTGTACATATATTTAAGGCGGCGAGCTGGCAGAATCGTTAGCACTCCGGGCGAAATGCGTAGCCGTATTTCGTCTGCCGTTACGTTCTGAGTTCAAATTCCGCCGAGGTCGACTTTGCCTTTCATCCTCTCGGAGTCGATAAATAAAGTACCAGTTTCGCACTGGGTCGATGTAATCGACTTAATCCCTTTGTCTGCCCTTGTTTGTCCCCTCTATGTTTAGCCCCTTGAGGGCAGTAAAGAAATATATATTTGACACGTCTCTTATATATGTTGTATAGAGTGTATTGTATGCCGTAATAATATTATAATGTTTAATTAGATTTTTAGTCAAATTAATTGGGTAGAAAATACATAAAAATATTAACAAAGTTGTAAAAGCATGAAAAACCGCAACGCACATGGAAGGAGGCGCTTGTAGTCTAATCGAAGATTACATTGGAACTTCTCCATATTTCCATTTAAATACGAAAGATCACTTAGAATTGTATATTTGGACACGTCTAGGTTATTAGAATTTTGTATTCCACACACCTTGAGATGTAAAAATGTAAAAGAAGTTAAAAGGGTGGATTTAAGCTCTCTAACCTCTAAACTAGGAAGTTCTAGAATATTCATCGAGCCAAGTCACCTTTAATAGAGTGTACTTTAATTTCAATCTTGAGTTCCAGATCAATTTCAATCTGAGAACCATCAAAGTGGAATGCAATCAATTGATATTCACACGATGAAATAGTGTGAAAATTGTACCTTACTTTGTAATCGTGGAATATCAAGCAAAAGCGATAATAGATTCTTTTGCAAATTTGATATTATAGAAAGAATTATAAAGTTTAAAATAGATTTATCATTAAAAGAGTCAAATGAACTCTGAGCATTTGCATGATAACTGGACCATTAAAAGAGATACGAAAAGCTTTTGATACACGAAAACATTTTTGAACTTTTCTCCAACTTCTATAAATCGTTTTAATTTTGTTCTTACTTCATTGGAAATGTTATGATTAAATGCGAAGATGAATTGCTTTAATCAGTTTTTGCCTTCAGTAAAACATTCTTAACACAGATCTTTTGTTTCTTTTCAAATAATGTCGATAATAAAACATGTCAATACATCACCATCAGCAGCAGCATAATCATCATCATAATTTTCACCTTCCACATCTTTATTGTTGTTGTTGTTATTATTATTATTGTTGTTGTTGTTGTTGTTGTTTTACTTCTCAGAGGACTCTGTCCATTTCCTCAAGTTCATTCTTTGTCCACCTTACATCTGCGCCCTATCGCATTAAGGAATTAGCTCATGTTTTCATTGCCCTGATCTTGTTTTTTCTACTTGCCATTCTTAATATAGTTCTTCTGTGATAGTCTCGTCTAAGGCTTTCCTTCATTTCACTTTCCTTGGTTTTGTCGTATTCCAAAAGCCCCAGATATTTATATCCATTTGTCTCAATAGTTTTGATTTTCTCGTAGTTGAGTAGCTCTACACCATCAGACGACACTACTTTGCCTCTTTGTATTATAAGCATACCACACATTTTAGTCCCAAATTCCATTCCGATATCCTTACTGAATATCTGCACTGTTGAAACCAGGCCATTTATTTCACGTTCAGTCCTCCCAAAGATCGTTAAGTCATCCATATATATATATCAGATGATTTAATTTTTCAACGTGTACCCCGACCTGATGTCACTGCAGTATCTGTGTGAAGGGGTATCATAGAAATCACAAACAGCAACGGTGATAGGATGTCTCCTTGAAATATACCTAAGTTGATGTTAACCCTCGCCAAAAATTTTCCACATGCAGTTAACTCTGTATTCCGGTTTTTCATTGATCTCTTAATACAATTTGATATGCAATCAGAAACCTTTACCAGCTCATTATCATTAATGTTTCCAGCTGTTTATCTTTTGTAGCGTAAACTTTTAGATCATCCATATGCAGGAGATCGCCGATTGTTCATCATTATTATTATTATTAGTAGTAGTAGTAGTAGTAGTAGTAGTAGTAGTAGTAGTAGTAGTAGTAGTAGTAGTAGTAGTATCATCATCATCATCATCATCATCATTATTATTATTATTATCATTATTAACGTGGTGTGATGATAAAATTTCTAGCACGCTAGGCAAAATGCTTAGCAACATTTCGTCTGTTTTTATGTTCGGAGTTCAAATTCCACCGAGGTCGACTTTGCCTTTCATCACTTCCGAATCGATAGAATAGGTACCATTTGAACCCTGTGGTCGATGTAATCGACTCATCCCCTCCTCCAAAAGTGCAGCCTTGTGGCAAAATTTGAAACAATTATTATTATTATATTGGTTATTATTATTCAGTGATCTTATTTCCGTTGCCTGTTTTCGCCGCAAAAGCGAAGCAGATCTTTGTCACGTGCTTTGGTCACGTGAAGTGTTTTAGTTTTGTATTCTGTATTAAATCAACATTCCTCGTAACACGGACTCGGGACCTGCCAGACTCGCTCATACAGAATTGGTTAGCCATTGTCTTTTAGCATTTGGTCATTACTCATCCATCTATATTTACAGGAATTATTCTTCTCTTTACTCCCTAAATTCCTATTGTTGTTAAGGCAGTCAGTAGAGTTTACCCCTTTAGAGGGCAAGGTGGACAGGAACTTCGGATATCCTTTCTCGGGCATTCTCTGCGATTGAATATTTATATCCTAACAAGCGCAAAACCATTTTTGTAGCCAACAGGGAAACGATTATTATTATTCAGATTCTCTTTTTTCAATTTTGTTTCCATTTCCCGAAACCTAGCGCACCGAAACCTCGCTGTATACATCGATAGGCCATTAAAATAAACATAGCAGACTTTACATTTACAAAACGAGTCACGTGAAAGAAAAAGAAGAAAGAAGAAAAGAAAAAGTGAAAACGAAAAAAGAAAAAAAGAAAAGAATAAAAAAAAAAATTACATGGGTTGTAATTGTTCGCACATCAGCCATGTTCTTCACAATGCGTGTGAATTACAAGTTAAAACAATCTTTTGCACTTCTTGCGTGGAAAATAAGCCAGGGATCATTCTCAGATAATTTTCAGTTCCTTTTTTGATCATTCCAACTTCTCCTACAATCCTATTATAATCACAAGGTATGCTCATGTCAAGAAATAAACGGATTTTATTGTTTTCGTCTTTCACAACAATATCTGGTTTATTAGCTTTGATGGTCCTGTCTGTATGTCCTAGAGTGTCCCAAAATATCGTTACATTTTCTCCCTCACAGTCTCGGGATTGTTCTTATGCCATTTGTCAGCAGTTTTGATTTAATAGTGCCTATATATTAACCAGTCTAGATATTGGTCAACTCTTTCATGTCCACTGGTCATATTCCACTGATCCTAAAACTTTACATCCAAAGATTAAGTGGTCCACTATTTCAATCTCATCGTTGCAGAATCAGCACTTTGAGTCTACTCCATCCCTCATCACATTGGCTTCGTAGATCTTAAGCAGCCAAGATAAAGCCTTCGCTCTCTACCTTTATCCCCAAGCTCCGTAACCACTGCTGGGTGCGCTTCTGGTGAACATCAGATTCTTTGCTCCGGGTCACATATTTGTCATGCATGGCTTTCAGCTACCAGCAGTCAACCAATTGTTCATGCAATCTTTTCCTTGACATTGATTTTACCTTTCCTCCTGCTGTTCAGGCTGGATGTCAGGCATAAACTCAATAGCAAATGTTTGGCTCTCCTTCATGACAGAATGAAACTTGTTATGCTTCGAGTGACTGCTGACAGGTTTTAGAGTCATTAGATGTTTCAAGATATTCGTCCAGTCCTTTTGTAAGAAATTTCAAAATGGATCAAGCCTCGACTTCCTCGGTTGTCGTGTCTTTTCTTATATTCTTTTTGTGCCAGCATCCTACATTCACCTCAACTTCGTATCACCTATTGTTATCCAGGCTTTCATTATTCATATATGCAGCGATACAAAAACACAATTAGACTGTGGATCTATGCTATTTTATATTTATCATATTGTCCCTTTTGTAAGTCTTTGACCCAAATACTGGGAAAGAAATATTTATCTGAAGATGTGTCTGTTTTTACGCCTTAAATATACAATAGATAGTGTCATAATATTTGCCTCTTTCATTTGGAGCCAGGCTGTACTACTTAACATGAGGGAATATTTATTCTGCGTTGTTTAACCTTTTGCCTTTATACAACGACTATATGAAGCGGCCTCAGTATTTCAGTTGATGTAAGCGTTACTACAGCTGTTATTACTATCACTATTTTCGAATCTATTTAGTATTTGATAAAGCCTTAAATGAGATGTTTTTCAGATAGAAAAAAACTGATCCAAGAGCAACAAAAGCGAAAATGTTTAACTCTGAGATGAAAATGGGTCTGAGGAATAGCATGATAAAGAAATGATCAGGACAGCCTGTACATAGCGAATAGTTGGAAAGGCTGAACGGTAGAAGCAGATGGTAATCACTGGAAATGTTCACAAAACGGGTAGAGAAATATATAACCAAAATTCTGGGTTTTCAAAATATGCGCAACATAAAGAAAGGATCATCAGTATTTGACACATAACAAAAACAATTGGAACAGCACAACCGAGCATAAGGGAGACTATCCCCGAATATTAAAAATATTTAAAATCTTTAGGCGCAGGAGTGGCTGTGTAGTAAGTAGCGTGCTAACCAACCACATGGTTCCGGGTTCAGTCCCACTGCGTGGCATCTTGGGCAGGTGTCTTCTGCTATAGCCCCGGGCCGACCAATGCCTTGTGAGTGGATTTGGTAGACGGAAACTGAAAGAAGCCTGTCGTATATATGTATATATATATATATGTGTGTGTGTGTGTGTGTGTATGTGTGTGTGTGGTGTGTGTGTGTGTGTGTGTGTGTGTGAGAGAGTGTGTGTGTGTTTGTGTGCCTGTGTTTGTCCCCCTAGCATTGCTTGACAACCGATGCTGTTGTGTTTACGTCCCCGTCACTTAGCGGTTCGGCAAAACAGTCCGATAGAATAAGTACTGGGCTTACAAAGAATAAGTCCAGGGGTCGATTTGCTCGACTAAAGGCGGTGCTCCAGCATGGCCGCAATCAAATGACTGAAACAAGTAAAAGAGTAAAAGAGAGTAAGAACAATTGTTTGTTAACGACACTGGCTCGAAATATACAGTAAAACATAACGAAACGTTTGTAACAGTAGTAACAAAGATATTTGGGTTGAAATAAATAATTTATAAGAATGAGGTAGAATTAAATCATTGAGTCTGTTTTAGACAAAATCGAATAACATCTCTACTTCAAAAATCACAACAACATCGAACTGACTAAACGTAGTAAATTTATTGTTCTACCTCATGGAAAACATAATCACAGTTTTCCAATTCCGGTGAAGATTAAAAGATTAGAGTAGATTCATAAATGATTTCAACAGCTCAAGAAATTATACTTTGATATTAATAACTTTTCAACGTTTGTGTTACTAAAAGGGGTTCTGTGCGTTTGTATGCATGTATACACGCATGATGATGAAAGCCGTCCACTAGTGGCCGAGGAAAACCATTACTGACCGGTAAAAACATTGTGCGCTCAAGAATACCCCATACTTTACACTTGAGGTTCCTTTGGTGACCAACGAGTCCTGCTCTTGACAAACATACACGACTGCAAACATTGCAGACCAAACTTTACTCATTCATTACACTAGCAGCACGTTTTCGAGCAGCACGCTTAATTTCTTCATGAAGAATACGTACTCTTTCAAAGGTATCGACTCCTTCCTTTACCTGTTTCCTCCATCCGTGGCGATGACAAGCATTACTCTCCCAGTCAGTCCACCGCATTCCACAGGCCTTTAATGAGGACTTCATACAGTCTTTAAATCGCAGTCTTGGCTCCTGCCGGTGTCTCTTTCTACTAACAAGTTCCCTATATAGCATCTGTTTAGGGATCCTGCTAGCATTCATTCTAAGGTGCCCAGTACAATGTAACCTTCGCCTCAATACTCACGATATCGGCTTTCCTCAGGATCAGTGTATCTGGAGGTTTTATGGTCCAGCCAACATTCAGAATGTATCTCTGACATATCTGATGGAAGCGTTCAAAGAATCTTTACATGACCTTTGAAAAGGGTCCATGCCTGACATTAGTAAAGGAGCATGTCAATACATATGCACGGTGCACAGCAATTTTTGTTCGCTTTGTGATGCCATGTTGGGACCGGAAACGAGAGTCAAGAGACATGAAGGAATCAATTTCTCTCTGCAACCTTAGGTTTGCTGCCCAGGTGGACAAACTTATCTACCAATTTCAGTGTTGTTTCTTCAGTCAAGATAGCTGGTTCCGCATATGGGTTTTTTTGTGCAGCTAGAACATCACAACAGACTTGTCCATGCTAATGCTGAGTCCAAATGCCATGCAAGAAGGAAAAATATGATTCAGAAGTATTTGCATATCATCCGCTGTATGAGTGACTAAGTCACAGTCATCTGCATAAAGGAGGTCACGAATAAGAGACTGGAAACATGCATACATACATACATACATACATACATACATACATACATACATACATACATACATACATACATACATGCATACATACATACATACATACATACATACATGCATACATACATACATACATACATACATGCATACATACATACATACATACGTACGTACAAACATACATGCATACATACATACATGCATACATAAATGCATATATGCATGCATACACGCATGCATACATACATACATGCATGCATGCATGCATACATACATACATACATACCTACATACATACATACATACATACATACATACATACATACATACATACATACATACATACATACATGCATGCATACCAACGCACAGAGCCCCTTTCAGTATTAATATCCAAGTATAAAATTTTGAGCTGTTGCAATCATTTATGAATCTAGTGTAGTCTTCATCCCGAATCGGAAAGCTATGGTTATGTTTCCCATGAGGTAGAACAATAAATTTGCTGTGTTTGGTATTTTCGATGTTGTGCTAGTTTTTGATGTCAGGAATGTTATTTAATACTACCGAAAACAATACTGTAAACAAATCTATTTCATAGAATTTGCGTGATATTATGATATAATAAGTATTGATATATAAATTAGATTTTTACTGTGTAGACTTACTGTTTACGACATTAACTTTTTTCGCTACATATTGCATTTAATGTGAATTCACAGTAAGAATTAAATCCCGCCCTACTGTTACTTTGAAAGTTGATCAAGAAATTCTAATAAGCTGCAATCCATACATTGTTTCTGAAAATGCTTTCAAACTGGAAAACATTATTCATGATTAAATACAATCTTTGATCCTTTCATGTGAAAGAAACGATATTAAATATAATGAACAAAAATCAGAAGATAAATGTGGTGCTGTCGTAGACAAACATAAAATTTGTCTCATTTTCATGAACTCGGATTTGATTAATCAATAGCGATCAATATCGATCAGTGAATGGTCAGTTAAAAAGTTTATATTGAAAACTGAAAATGGATAAATGCATGTCTGGATATCTAGATATTAAAGACTTCATCGTCCAAAAGGGAGAAATAGATTAAATGTTTTAAATGTAAAAAGATTCTACGACTTACTTCAATGCAATAACGAAAAAGAAACAAAATCGAGTCATGGAAATACGACTGCATAAGAAAAGTCGAACCAATAAAAGAATTATTTATATAAAAGTCATTCAATAAATAATTTCCCAGACACTTTAACCTTTAGGGATGAAATCCGTGTGGTCTGTTGTCCAAACGTCATCTGGTTCCGATAAAACCAGACTAGGTTCGAAATAAGAATCTTTACTTTTGAACCAATTATTAGAAGGCACTCATCTACACCACTGACTTGTATAGAAATTTAATCTGTTGTTTAACTCAATATATTATGGACCAAAGATAACCATATTCGGCCCCAGGCTTCCAGGTTGAGTTATCAGGAAGCGATTTATAGAGAAGACTGTTATTTATGAAAATTGCTATCTTTTATATTGAAACGTAAAAGTCTTATAGCAAAATAAAAAAGGAAATATTAAAAAATTCAAAAACCAAGTTATATTTTTACAGGTTTAAACTTTCAAGTTCTTCCCCTATTTTCGAGAAATCCAAATCCATCAGAATAGCTTATGTTTCTAAGTAGATTTCCTTAAAGGTTGCCACGAACTGTAGGTTCTCGCCATAGCATCGCAACGCTTTTGCATTTTTGTCAGCCTTTTATTTATATTTTTAAACTCTGTGAAGAGAAGGGACAACAAAGAAATGGAGATTCATCTTGACTGCTTCTTTAGTAGGCGAAACAATAATAGTAAAGATACTTTACTGTGGAGAAAATTTGACTTTTTTATGATTTACCGAGACTTTTCCGAAAACATAACAAAAACCATTTTAAATGGTAGTCGCACATTTATCATAATATATAATCAAAGAAATAACACTCGACAATAAAATGATGGACTAATCTCCTCTCGATTCATACGAGGAATTAACTTTCATGTTGGTCGGCTATGATTTTTGTGGACGATGTAATATTTCCGATGTATTGCGTCCTGCAGTTTTTAGGATGTTTCAGTACAGGAAATGTACGTTGGAATTAACATTCTCTTGTAAGATATATCCCAAATGAAAAATTGAAAACTGGCATGACTCAAATGAGTGTGATTCTGTTTTTAATAAGTGACGAAATATTAGTAGAGGCTGACGTTTTTTCTCCAGAACAAAACAAAAACTGAAATTTGTTGACCAGTTTACTGAGACATCATTTATAGCTAATGTTTTAAATGATTTTTTCTAGCAACTACCGCTATTGCTTTTTTGAATAAAAGCATTTTATAGTTCATAAATATTGATAAATAATGCTGAATAGCAAAATTTTTATCTATTTGCTTGCAGACAGACAGTATTTCTTTACTGCATATCCTATTGTGGTCTCAGCACAGATATTTTGATATGTAGCTGTTTTCAAAAGTCTTCCGGATAAATTTAGTGCTGAATAGCTGATAGAGAATTTTCTCGAACTTTCCAGTAATGTTAAAGTAATTTGAATAGAGGAACCAAAAGTGCCTCACTTCAGCTGAGTTCTAATTGCATAGGGTAAATGGGTGGCCCCGTATTTATCAGGGATCATATCAGGAAGCTGCAATCATCAGGCAGATACATTTTGCTTTGTTTGTCACCAATTTATTAAAACAAGAATTAATAAGGTACTCAGTGACAGCTTCCATGAAAAGGAGTGAGGCCTTCAAAACATTTCAGGAGGCCCGTGAAGGACCAAGACAAACAATGAGCTCTTAATTTCACCAACTAACACTAAAAATCCGAGAGGGTAGGTTACTGTACAATATTTACTTGAATAGTGGGATTTTATTTCATAAAACGTTTTACAATTCTGAAGATTTAAAATTAAAATATAATTGCTACTGTTTTAGAAAGCTATATCGGACGCTGGTGCAAACGTGGTTGTATGGTAAGATGCTTGCATTCCAACCACATTGTTCTGGGTTCAGTCCCATAGCATGGCACTTTGTGTGTTTTCTACTCTACCCTCAGGCCGACCAAAGCCTTGTGAGTAGTTTGGTAGACGGAAACTAAAAGAAACCTGTCGAATGTGTGTGTGTCTTTGTGTTCCGTGTTTGTTCCCCACTGCTGCTTGACAACCGGTGTTGATGTGCTTACGTCCCTGTTAAATAGCTGTTCGGCAAGAGATACCGATAGAATAAGTACCAGGCTTCAAAAAATACTGCGGTTGATTCATTCGACTGAAATACTTCAAGGTGGTATCCCAGTATGGCCGCAGTCTGCTGGCGGAAACAAGTCAAAGATAAAAGATAAGTAAGAGGTTTCGAGAACCTTGTACTTCTTAATCACAGTTACATTTTTTTCTTGTTCTAATAACGATTTATTGCAAACCACTCAAGCAATTCCTATTTCCACATAGTATGCCCTTGCGATCCTCGAGTCGGCAAGAATGCATTTGTTATGGTGCATCTGAACTTGCGCTAGTCTATTGCTGCACTGATTGGTATTTATTTCCTCAGCTGGATTGTGAGCAGCCGTCTTTAAGAGCAAGTCAATCTAAGGAGGGTAATTGCATGCAATATCGGACATGGAGTTAAGGAGGGACGAAAAAGACATCAATAACTTCATCAGAGAACTTCGTCTCACAGAATACAATGCGAGGTTTCTGACAACAAAACTCAAACAATGGAATTGTTTAAATTAAAATGTACAAATCACAAGTCAGAGGAAGCGTTATCAGGAAATTTCAAGGTTTTCTTCAATATGGTCTCTGCTTGTATCAAAATGTATTCAGTCTGTTCAAAGTAATAGGCACTGCCTCTAACCCAAACCAAGAATGTCTTTTCATGCGTTTCTCATCCGAATTCCTCGAAGTCGTGCTGTTTAATAATGCGAAAAGTGTCCATTTTCCCACAGAATGTAACTCAACAGCAACCTTTTAAATATAACGAGTTTCACTGGAATTCCAAAGAGTGACATTCCCTATGAGGATTCAACATGGCTTTGCCGAGATTTTCTGTTATCTTTGCTTATGGAACAACAGTAATATTATGGTACATTACTACAGGCATCACTGGCCATAACGGACGACGGTCTTTGCGTGGAGAAACAACGTCAAGTGGATCCCTGGAAGTTGTGGTTCCCAGTAGTGAAGCAATTTAATGGGGAAGTAATTTTCAGAGTTCTTAATAAGTATTCGTCGGTGTTTAAGTACCTTCAAGAATTCTTCCCTAAGCTATCTCTAAGAAAAGACCAAGGCATGTCTTTGCCGCACCACAGATAGGGAATATACTGGAGAGCATGGAATTCCTCAAGATATTCCGACAGAATAAAGAAAGCTGCTTCGAACCGCATTGTTTCTGTGATTCGAAGCTTCCTGGGCAACCACAAGGCAAAACTCTATATAAAATTGTTTCCGACTCTTGGTAAAGAACTACAGCAAAATGGGTTGTGCGATATCGCTGAAAGACTATGTATTTGACAACAATCTCAATGATTTAAGGCTGACATGAAAGCGTACTCAGAAGGTCCAGGCGAATGCTACAGCCGGAATATACTGGAATTCGAATGATTCTACTAAGAAGTTTATCAAAATGATGAACGGTTATATTTAGCGACTGATTCGCGAAATTAATTTACAGTACAATCACAAATCTTCAAGAACTACCCCCCTTCTAAGCTAGGGGGTCTGTCTGAAAAGTAATGGAACTGGGTGTGCTGCGAGAGCTATGGGGAAAAGTGAGATGAGCGGATTGTATTATCATCCAACATGATATCTTGGGAGTGTAAACTTCGCTTTCTGCAATCCTTGCATATTTCTTCACAAGCTGCTTTTCTTTACACCCCCTCTTTCCTCCTCTTTTACAGGTCGTTTAGCGATGAGCAGTGAGTAACGAGCGATAAGCACAGAGCAACGAATAAATCTGATATTTTTGGTCCGCTTGACGAAAATTCCGTCACAAGCATTTGGAATGCTTCAGCAAGTGTATGGAGATAACACCATGTCACGCACATGTGTTTTTGAGTGGCACAAGAAGTTCAAAGAGGGACGCGAGGAGGTGGAAGATGAGTCCAGGAGCGAGAAGCCTTCAACATGCAGGACTGAGGTGAAGCAGCAATCCTTCCAAGAGATCCTGCGGCGCCTGCTTCGTTCAGTGCGCGAGAAGAGACGAGAGTTGAGGTAGGGAAATCGTGACCGTTTCACTTCCACACTGCGCCTGCTCACAAAAGCTTCCGGCAGTTCCTGGCCGAGAACATGGTGACCCTACTGGAACAAGCTCCCTATCCACCTGATCTTTGCTCCGTGTGACTTTTTCTGTCCCCAAGTTCAACAGAATCATCAAAGGGACCCGTTTCGAAGGTGCGAAGACCATCAAGAGGCGTGTAACGACAAAGCTGAGGGGCATCCCCGATGAATCCTTTCAACAGTGCATTGAAATGTGGCAGGGAAGAATAGAAAAGGGCATTAAACTCGAGAGGGATTACTTTAAATGGGAAACCATGAAGATTGTTGTTTGAAATTTAAATAAATTGTTTGTGACATCAGCCCCATTGCTTTCCAGACAGAACTCGTTTTATAACTTAAGTATAAATCTGATTCATATATGGTATTTGTTTTTCATCATATGTGAATAAAAATATGCAAATTTGTCTGTTTTCCTACGGGAAACCAGTAAATTTGCAGCACAGTAGGATGAAATAATAGCCATTTTCTAAGCTTCTTTCAGCACAAACAATTAGACACATGAAATGTGTTACGTGGTGTGATATAAAAGTGAGAAAGTATATTTCAGTAATATTAATAAATGAAATTATGTTTGTGGCTCTCGTAAAATTTAACATAACATTAGTTGTAAGATTTTAGAATGCTTCTACGTCGTTAGGGATTAAGCGTTTTGAAAATAGCCGAGACTAAATAAAATAAGCTCATTAGTTTTTTTAGAATTTTTTTATGTGTCTGGAATATAAATTTGACATTGTTTGTAACTGAGACAAAAAAATAGAAACAACTCTACTAAAAATTCTTGAAGTCCATCACTTAACCGCCGATGCATCAATGATTAGGACACCATCTCCTCCAATTAACTCCGGTCTGTGATATAATCGCTAATATAAACACTAAATAGACAATAGATAACGATTCAAGTCCTGTCAGCAGGCATGATAGATATTTCTGTCTCAATTTAGTGAACAAATGACATTTACATGATTCTATGTAGGTGAGAGTATTTCTCTTTTCACTTCAGTCTAACAAGATCGGAAGTATTTTGTGGTGTATGGCGGTTATAACAACCTTATACTATCTACTTATGTGATAATCTTCCTTAGTTCATCAAAGAAGGGAACAATTCTCGACTAATAGAAGTTGAGGTCACTTTCTTCAATCATAGTTCAACATTTCTCATGGTACCAACAGAGAAAATGGGAAAAAGGCGTTGCCTCGGAGGATGGCGAGGGAGATGCGCTGGAACAGCCAATCTGGCTCGCGGAGATCACACTTCCAGCCAGAAATTTCACCCCACCCCCGATAACGGTAAGCAGGGATGTTGTACGAGGGCCGAGAATGATGGGGGTTTCAACTGGCAGAGGTTCGACCGTAAACCGGTTGGAGAGCGACCGATACCTCGACAGTTTGTTTTTCTCAGCCTGACGAGAAGCGGATCTGGAGATGGTTGCTGTCAACACCAAGTTGCCGCTGGAGGCGGTGATACAGCGTGTGGCATCTCAGATGAGGAGTATACCGCCACGAAACCGGAAAAAATGTTATACCGTTCGGCCTTTTGCAGTCCCCTCCGTCTAGCCCTGCTGGTTCGAACTAGGAACAGGGCCCTGCGGCGTCTAGGCCCTGATTTCTGATCTAAGAGTAAGATGGCGTGGAAGGCAGCCAGCACTATGCTGGCAGGACAGTGGGTGGAGGCTAAAAGAATCCATTGTGGATCCGCAGTGGCATTCACTAGGTTCACAGTTCAGGGAAACGCCAATACGCAGGCTCTCACTATCAGGCTGGGTGCTAGTTGTGAGTGATAGCACCCCATTGAGCCAAGCTCCATTGTGAGGGTCGGAGGCTGGGCGGACACATGCCAGGCGGTGCTTGTCAAGTCGGTGTACAAGCTCATATGCGGCCATGCTACACTGGATGACGTCCTTAGTCTAAAGCGTACAGAGTGAACTGTTAAAAATGCATGACGACACATAGGAGTGATAAAAAGAAAAGCTCAGTGGCTCTGTTTTCAGATGAGAATCTAGACTGGGAGTCTGCGTGTGTAGAATTTTAGAATGGCATCCAGTATTCAGCTTGAGAATCCGTCGTACAAAACATCCATTATTTGTCTCAGAATTTTCAAAAATAAAGGAAACTGTATAAATATTTCTGTGGACAAAACTATATAGTTACAAGTCACATTTTATTAATAATCGTATTTGCCTTGTCTCGAACATACATTAAGTCCGGAACCCGTTCATTTTCCATTCTTATTACGTGAGCCTATTTCTACAAACAATAATATCGTTATATTTTAGTCACAGATCAGCGTAAATCAACACCAAAAAAATGTTCCCTCCGCAATCATATGGTGTCTTTTTATGCAGCTATGGCTCTATTATTGGCTGTCTTTTTATTCCTTTGATAGGATTTGAACAGAGGAAGATTTGGCTGCTATTCTTTGCAGATCAAACGACCGAGTAGATATTCGTTCATTGACTCGCTGTAGATTATATTAAAAGTGAATCGTAGCCAAAAGAGAAGAATTTTTGATATTTAAACTAATCTTAGTTTAATTGTTCCATTAATTATTCAGATGCTTGGCTTTTTAATCAATAAACGAGAAACATATGCGATAATGCAGTTATTTACAATATAAACGGTTTAAATTGGAAAATCAATATAAAAACGATTGTAATAATTTATAAATATCAAATTTATCTATACAACATTTTGCAAGATATAATTAATTTATCAAAATAACAGTTACTTTATAATTTCTGGTATTTACTTAAGATACTATCTCCTTGAAAATACTTTTCCTATTGCCCATTCTTTAGAAATAATCTAAAAGTGAAATGTTTTGCCGTATGTTGTGATAACCACAAGTTTTTGTTTACTTTCGTAGGCGGTTTCATCGTTAATTTAAAAAATTGTAAGCAAATTTTATTTTTATCTGAAAAAGAAACCCAACAAAATGTTTTAGCGTTAATATTTTTTTATAAGATAAATGATATAATTGCTATCACAATAACAGTTTGTTTTCTTAATTTTTTCTCCTATCTGATAGTCTGTTTTTTTGCAGTTCTATCAAGATTTGACTTTCTGGTAACGAACATTACATTTAATGATTTATCTGGCATAAACATTTTATATGGCAAACTTATAATGCGAAACAACATTTTACAGAAAGAAAAAAAGAGTACATAATGCTTCAAAGACGACTGCGAAGACATTAACTGTTATCGTTGAGAAAAGATTAACAAGAAACCATAATTGGTGGATTCCACCGATAATGCAATGGTAAAAATGGAGAGTGGAAATTTTGTAAAAAAATTTTAAATTTTACTTCATATAACTTCTGTCTGTGTGTACATGCGTGTGTGTGTGCGTGAAAAAGTTTATTGTCTACAATGCTCAAGTGCACAACAACTAAGAAAAAAGGGAGCCATCAGCTGTACAGTTGGCAGATTTCAAGAAACATGGAGTTTTGAAGGATGTAGTGTCTCGACAGCTAACAACTGATGCGGGTAGTTTATTCCATGCTTCAACAATTCTAAGCAAGAAAAGATGTTTCTGGTGGGTGCTTTGTTGTTTTTTGACTGTGTGAGCATGATCACGAGTGTTTGTCATATGGAATTCAAAAAGGGTGCCCAAAACTGTTGTTGGAAAGATGATGGATACTCTTGTGGGTGCCAACCAAGCCAGTCGCCAGACATCTGAGATTCAATGTGCCCATTCCCAGGGAAGCAATACATTTGGACTATGGTAGATCCCTGACGGCGAGTATTTGTTTTGTTGCACATTTCTGAACAGTTTCCAGGAGATTTATATGCTGAGCAAGATAGAGGTTCCAGACAGGTAATGCAAACTCTAAGTGTGGACATACCATAGTCAAATACGGCTTTAAATTGATAGTTGGAGAGACAAAGGTCTTACTGAGTGATGCTAGGACACCCTCAGCCTTCTTGACAATCTCAGAGATGTAGTTTGTCCAGGGAAGATCGCTGTTTACAATTATATCCAGATCTCGTTCACTAACAGTCTTCTTGAGATTGGTGTTGCTGAGGGAGTATGTAAAAGCTGGGTTTTTCCTCTCAAAATGCTTGGTGACGCACTTGTCCACAGCTAGCTTGAGTTGCCAGTCAGATACACTGCTGCATTATGTCCAGATCTGATTGCAGGGAAAGTTTATAGTGTATAAGAGCTGTTCTTTATTATTTTGAGGTACTGCTTGATGTTATCTGCATATTTCAACACTATAACTTTCTTCAAGTTAGTATCTCTATCATTAGTATATGCAACAAACAGTAGGGGTCAAAGAATGGATCCCTGTGGTACACTAGATGTCATCTCGTAGGGTGAAGAAGTGAAGAATGAGGTCCTAGAACCGTAACTACCACTTTCCGACTAAGAATGAAGGACTTGTGTCAGTTATAGAGATCATCTTTCACAGAGAGTTTTGCCATGAGTCGTATGTTTGGCACAGAATTAAACGCTATAGCAAAGTCAATCAATCAGTAACATCTATCAATCAGTAACATCTATCAATCAGTAACATCTATCAATCAGTAACATCTATCAATCAGTAACATCTATCAATCAGTAACTCGGGTGATGCCCTCAAGAAACTCGATGAGTTGGCTACAGCCGCTGGAGTTAGAGATAAATCCAAATTGTGATGGTTGAATAAGGCCGTGAATGCTTCAAAAGTTTCAGAGTATTCCTCTGAGACAGTTTGGCGATACAGCTAGTAAGGCTGACTGGACGATAGTTGACAGGTTGACAGGTGATGTGCAGTCACTTATTTAGAATAGGGGAACGACACTGGCAATTTTCCAGTACTCTGGAGTGACACAGTTGTTAAGGCAGAATTGAAAAGAGGAAGAAAGTTGGCGCAATAGATAGGACCCAACATATTTGAGAAGCAAATCAGTAACACCATCAAGACCAGGAGAGACATAGTCGCGCTTATTCTTGAGGTGACATCACAGCATTGCAGGTATGAATTTCACACGTGTTATGGAATTTGATTTCAGAGTTGGTGAAGAAGGTACATTGGAATTTTCAGCAGTAAAAATGTCAGCATAGCTTTCAGCAATAAGCTCAGCATATTCTTTGGGGGACATCAGTGACCTGATTTGTGTGGAAGAATAAGGTCTCTGCTTCGAACATACATATTTCCTGAACGCATTGCTGGCAGAGCTGGACAGGTTTCTTAATAGTTCAGTGTAGGTATTCTCTTTTTCACTGATCTTCAGCTTTATATTATCACCCGCTGGGCAGCTAATTTCCACAACTGCACACACTTCTTCTTTTCTATCCCAAATCATTATATCGGATCCGTTGTGCTATGTATACAAGTTTGTATATATATACATATATATATATATATATACATGCATACATACATACACACATATAGACAGACAGACAGACAGACATACATCCAGCGATACATACATACAAATATGTATATTTTATAAATATATGTATTAGTTACATGTATATAGTCAACGGATGAGATCCAGAAATGTTGGTTATAGAAGACACTTACTGGCGCTTAAAGGATTCGAAATTAGACTCCGATTTCTTTACGAGGGATCAGCTCTGTGGAGTAATGAGTGATTATAAAAGGAATCCAGATGAGTCGGAATGGAGGCAATTTTGCAGATAAGCAAACTAAATATGGATCAAGTTTGGATTGATATCCAAAATATATATATTATTCATCCATGTAAACAGAAACAAAGCAAAGACTGAAGATTTTCAGACGATTAATATTTCAATATAAATCTATAGAATATTTATAGATTAACAGAGAAAACTCACACAGAGAACAACCGGCGGAGAGAATGAAAGGGGAGAATGTATGGCACTACAAGCTGCTTCTGGGGACTTTGAAATTCTTCATAATGTTGGCAGATGTAGTTCTTCCAATTATGCCGCCAGAAATGGAAACAAATAAGCATTGCATAAATGGAACCTCCGCATTCTGGACGCTCCATTCCTCCAACATTTATTTGCTTTCATTACTCTGTCTCCATATTCATCCTTAAATATTCATCATTTGAAAATCTCCAGACTTTACTTTCTTTCTGTTTACATGTTCACACACACACACACACACACACACACACACACACACAAATCCAAAAACGAAGTGAAATAAATTGTCTTGCTTAGGAACACAACACACAGCGCCGTCTGAGAATGGAACTCACTACCACATGAGTGTGAGCCGGACGCTCTAACCCCTGAGCCATACGTCTTCACTTGCGCCCGATGAAGAGAATATTATTATTATTCTTTTTGGTGTTCTTCTTTTTATTGCTGCTCTTCTGATTGTTACTGTTACTCTTTTTTTTTGTTCTTGTGCTTACTTTTTTTTCTTGTATTTGTTGTTTTTATTAGTTATTGTCATCGCCGTTGTTGCCGTCGTTGTTGTTGTCATCATTGTCATCGTTGTTATTGTTGTTGTTATTGTTGTTGTTGTCGATGTTGTTGCTGTTTATGAAGCTGGTACTTGTGCTGATGGCGTCGTCGTTGTGTTTTTTTATTGTGTATATAAGAATGCGTTTGACTATTTGAAAGTCTCAGAAATTCTAGACACAAAAGATAAACGAAATATCTTCAGTGAACATCTGAGGCAAAATTGTTAGGATTGATGCTGTCAACGTGTAATGGTTATTGTGTTAATGTACAGGATATTTTTGTCTATGGATTTTTGGTTTTATTATCAGAACAATGCAGCAGATTTGACACCTGCATGCAGAACTGTGATAGCAGCACCAAAAAGAAATTGATTTGCATATCTTCCACAAAACTCAAGAACACTTCTAGTTTTTCCTATGAACATTTTACAGCTGGATTTTGCATTAAAAAAAATATCTTCTTTTTTTTTCTTCTGCAATAATTTTGACAACGATTTATGTATTCCTACAGTCAGTAAATATTTTTTTCTTCAGGATACACATTAGCGTAGGATAAAGATATTTATATAAGTGACTGCTTCTTGTCATAAATAAATATATATGTGTGTGTATATATATATATATATATAATATATATATATATATATATATATATATATGTATATATGTAAATTTATATATGTATATATATTTATTTATTTATGAATGTATATGTATATATATATATATATATATATATTATATATATATATATATATATAAATATGAGATTTAATAAAACCGCAGGAGATTTTTAAATTGTGAATTTACAAATATCTGACTAACTATAAGTATAAATATTAGTATGTATCAATCTACACACACACATATACACACATATATAAATTTTATATCTAAATATTCCAAAATAAGCCTCGTTCCGTGGGAAATCAGAGTTGAAACGGAGGCTGAACGGAAGTACGACAATCTACATGTATTTCCATACTTTATGATCGCGTTTCTACTTCCGGCCTGCATCTGCTCGTATACGCAATCGCATCCATGTGTGCGCACGCGTGTGTATGGACCGGAGTCCGTTGCGATTACTTCCCTGCTTCCTTGCTGACCTCGTAATTCAACTTCCAATTTTTAATAAATCCATTTAAACAGAAGAAGAAGAAAACAAAAAGAAAGACAACCTTATATTGTTCTCGGGTCTTTTTTAAAATGGTTCAAAATATCTAAAATTCGAATATCCTTTTTTGGGTCCGATAGCTTTTGACTTATTTCTCACCATGAATCTTTCTTGTATTGTTATTAACATATCACTGCCTTGTCGAGGACATTAACTGAGGTGCAAATGTGTCTTCATTGTAGTGTATGTTGTTTTTGTTGTACCTGTTGCACCTCTGGGAGCAATGAGCTTTGCTTCCTTGTCTCCAGTTTTATGGAGAACTTCCTGTTTGCAAGTATGACGCATGCCCTTTCGCAATCCTTAGACTTGCAACCATAGGTGTTTTGGAAATAGAAGCTTCTATTATTATTCTACCCTGCTTTAGTATTCCTGATTCTGTTTTCTCTTTCTCTCAACCTTCCCAGTTCCTACCAAACGCATCACTGCTCTATATCATCGGTTATACAACAAGCGTCACCCGAATACATTTCAATTCTGCAAAACTAGGCGCTCACAATCTGGCCATCCTGTACTTTAAAGGTATTGAGCGTATGTAGGCACCACTGTGGGACGAAGACGGTCGTTCTTCGAACTAAGAAACCTTATAGGAATTCGAGTGAACAAAAGTTTACAAAAGTAAAACATAAATGTCCAAAAATGCAATACGGATTTCTTCCAGAGCCTGTATACTTGACAGTCTCCACATAATTAAGAAAGTACTGATACTTGTAAGTGAACCAAACATTCCATGTGAAAATTGAAGAAATAAACAAATATATCACAACAAGACAAGGAGAGGATCGTGAAACCTATCTCTCTGTGCTGTTTTCAGTAACAAATTCGTTAAATGAAACTGCCAATGGTTATAGACAATACAGACAAATTATAATCCTCTTCCCGATATGAATAAAAATAAAATATTTACAAAAGCTGGTGCTCCAGCATGACCACAGTCAAATGACTGAAACAAATAAAAGAGTAAAAGAGTAAGGGATAACACTGAATTAGAAAATATTCCAAAGATTGTTTTTAAACTCATCTAAGATATACAAATGGGTGTAGATAAGACAAGGTGCGCAGAATTTAATATAAGAGGAATAATAACTAAAACTGGTAAAAATGAAATGAAACACAGAAAGCGAAGTCATGAAATTAGAGAAGATCAATCAGTAAATTAAAAACGATGCGATGCACAAAAATGTGTATTAGTAGAAAATGATAATATAGAAAGAGTGATGCAAATCTTGTTTTAAAAGATGCACCCAATGTTAGGAAGAAGATAATAAAGCATAAATGCACTGACTGCCCAGTCATGGCTACAGCATCGACGCAGGAAATTAGAACTTAGATACAAGGTCAGGGTTCTTCTAAGATTGTTCTGAGGCCACCATTCCAAAGCTAAGGTTGACAGATATAGTTAGTCCCTCCACACGAAAAGACACACAGACACGTAGGGAGGGATCTGCACCGTCTGTTTGGTGCAGTTTAAAAACTTTCTTTATGGACAGACCGAGTACATACAACATACTCAAAACTCAGCAAAGGTGAACAGCAAAGCAAATATGACCCTGCTGTGTTATTATAGCAACGGGAAAGAACCATCAGTGCTAATACAAAGGAATACAAAGGAATAACGACAATGATTCTGAATGTATGAGAAAATAACTTAAAAGTTTAAAGAAATAAAACAACTCATACAAAATGAAGAGAAACAAGAGACGGACAGACAATCATATAAAAAATATCATAAATTATATAATGAATCCTAACGAGACACTCTCCGAACATAGAAATAATTGCAGAGTAAATAAATGAAAGAACGGCCTTGACACAAATAATGTACAGCAGATCCTGTTGGTTTGACAAAAACATGATGAGTCGGAACGATGGAGAAAATATGACACGTTTTGGAAATAAGAAAATTCACATAGAACCTGGCTGTGTGGTAAGAAGCCTGCTTCCCGACCACATAGTTTTGGGTAAAGTGCCACTGCAAGGCACCTTGAGTAAATATCTTCTATTAATAGCCACGGCCCGACTGGAGCATTGTGAGTAGATTTGGTAGACGGAAACCGAAAGAAGTCTGTCCTCTTTGTGTGTGTGTGTGTGGTGTGTGTGTGTGTTGTGTGTGTGTGTGTGTGTATGCTTGTCCCCCATCACGTCTTGGTGTGTTTACGTTCCCGTAACTTAACTAATCGGCAAAAGAGAACGATAGAATAAGTACCGGGCTTTAAGAAAATAAATATTATGGGCGATTCGTTCGACTAAATTTCTTCAAGACAGTGCCCCAGCATGGCCGTAGTCTGATAACTGAAACAAGTAAAAAATGAAAGATAAAAGCATTAGATAAGTCGCAGCAAAACTGATATGGTTTGAATAAGAAACCCCTTAAAATGAGAACACAAACATTATATGTCCGCCCAAGAAATCAATGTTCCATGAACGTCTTTAAAAGTGAAGGAAGTCATCGAATTCAATTCGTAAATTTTAATTCAACAGATGAAAGCTAAAGTAAGAGGGAAGAATTTGAGGAACGATTGAAAAATAATAAAATGCTTCAGAAATAAACAAAACTTTATCACATGGCGTAGTGATTAAGAGCGCGGGCTACTAACCCCAAGATTCCGAGATCGATTCCAGGCAGTGACCTGAATAATAATAACAATAATAATAATAATAATAAATATCTCTAGAAAATTCAACTTCAATGTCTATAGTATTACCTTTATTTTCTCCCTGTCTACCCGAAATATGCAAACATACTTTTCATTGCAATAACACAAACGCACATCGAAAAAAAAAATAACGATACTAATAATAGATTCTCTCTGGTCGAACACAACTTCTCTATTCACAAATAACACAGAACAGGGTAACTCGGCCCTTCCTTAATTTTTCTGATGGTTAAGGTCACTGTTCGCTGCTAGTAGTAGTAGACATTTGAACTTCTTTTGACCCATAGGACCCCATCCCACCTAAAAAAAAAAACTTACATGAACCACATTTACTACTACTACTGCTACTAGTGCTGCTGCTGCTGCTGCTGCTACTACTACTACTGCTACTGGTGCTGCTGCTGCAGCTACTACTGCTGCTGCTACTACTACTACTACTACTACAACTACGGCCACTACTACCGCTACTGCTACCACTGCTGCTGTTACCACTGCTGCTGCCGTCACTGCTACTACTATTGCTACCTCTGCTGCTGCTGTTGCTACTGCTGCTGGTACTACCACTGCTGCTGCTGCTGTTGCTGCTACTACTGCTGCTGCTGCCATTACTATTGCTGCTACCACTGCCGCTGCTGCTGCTACAACTACTGTGGCTGCTGCTGCTAATGATGATAAATGAAGCCCCTGTATGAAGATTAGTGGTAATTTTTTTTTTCTTTAAATGAAAACTTAATAATTTAATACGTTTAAATATTTGTTGTGCAAGATTTTTTATGTGAAGTCGTGTGTTGAAACAGATATTGTTATATTTCGGAATGGTCATATTGCCAGTTTAGCCAATAAAAACACACGCACTATATATTTGGTGTTATTTTGCTTCAGTGATATTTATTTTTTACATTAATCTTAATCTTATTTCGGCCAAAGTTCTTTCGTCACACTCCTCTGACCGCATCAGTGGTCCTTTGTTTTCTTCTCACTTACTTGTGTCTCTCCTTACTAACCGTCAGCCATTTTGTATTTCTATTGTATGTCTTCATTTGCGCATGCTTATATCTCTATGTGCGTCTATGTTTATTTAGTGTGTGTGTGGGGGGGGTGCCTGTAATATTTGTATCTTCTGGTTATATACATTCTTGTAATTTGTATTTTGTTTTTGTTGTTGTTGCTTTTGTTCTAATTTTGTTCATGTAATTATTATCATTACATATGCTTGTATGTATGTATAACAACAATATTAGTAATAATAATAATAAATCTAATCGAAAAAAAAAAAAAAAAGAATATACATATACATATATATATATATACATACATATACATATACATATATATATATATACATATATACACACATATATACACATATACATATACATATATATACACATATACATATATATAGATATTCATTTCTATTTCTTTAATTACCTGTGTATTTATTATGTTTGCAGGATCCACTATTGTCATATGTTGTGGTGTGCGCTATTGCTCCATTCTAGTTTTCTATTCAGGCTAGGTTTATTTTCTATTATATGTGTAGCTTCTGTAATTTGTCTAATTGTTGCATCTGTTATATGTGTGGACAATATCTTAATCTCTATGTTATTGATTGATCCCCCGTGTTCTTGTTCGGCGTGTTGGTACAGAATCGATGAGCTTTTACCTTCCTTGAGTTGTCTCCAATGTTCATTCACCCGCTCACCAATGCTTCTTGCAGTTTCCCCTACGTATGTTACTGTCTTGTTACTGCATCGTCCCTCTATACATCTTATACTATAGACCACATTTCTGGCTTTACAGTTCGTTTGTGGGCTAAATCTACATACAATGCAATAGTTATCCGTACAGAGAGTTCTACTAAAAGGATAGGTTCTACCAATTATAGATCTGATAGGGTTGCCTGGCTTTTCAACAACCTTAATTCTTAGTTTAAGTTTATCTAGGGTCCTTCTAAAGCGGTATGCTAGTTCACCTCCAGGGGTGGTGTCAACGAACATGACACTCTGGTATTTATGGCTATCATACCAAGAGTTGGCCTTCCCTATTTTCTTTTTTGTCCTTTCTATAGTGTTCCATGACTTGTTCCTATAGAGTGGGCAAATCCCATTCCTATCATTACATAATATATTATCAAATTTCTTCATGGCTCCTTTGTATACTCTGATCCTTTCTTTATGGCTGTAACCTGAGAACTGCATGCGGTGAATGAAATACTGTATGTGTCTCTTTAATTCTGTAGGCTCGCACATGCGTGACACATTTCTCATTATTCTGACGAGGTCTGCCATCAAAATATTGAATTTGGCATTGCCCGCAATGGCTGAGTTCCGGTGGATCAGGTATTTTGAGGCCATAGGTTTTGCATAGTATGAATAAAGGATTTGGGTTTTATTTTTCACAATTTCTAGCCAGAGTTCAGTGTCTAGTACTGGTAGTCTATGGTTGGGGTGTTTAGTGGGGTAGTCTATTGTGACCTTAATACTCTGGTGGATGGAGTTAGCTATTTGCTGGATGCTCTCCATAGTATTAGTTTCTATTACTATATCAACAGTACTCTCTTGTTAATAATTTAACTTTACTTGAAAAGAAAATTTCAAACAGTACACTGAATCGCTTGTCCAATGGTTATACAGGAAGCGCGCCCCGTCAGGAGGCTGTCAGCCTGATGGCGAAAAATTTTCAAATGGCAGAATATCTTCCTCGAATACGAACCCGGAAGGTCACTTAAACGGGATTTGTCCCAAATTAAGTCCCCAAAGTTCACCACCACAACGACCAGAAAATCAAAAAAGTAAAAGAACTAAATGGAACCGGGAAGAATATAAAGAAGTAATATATGCTTATTACTTTGCATTAAGTAGGCCAACCCAAGAGAAACACACCGCAAACTCCTACAGAATTTGGAGGAGCCGGAATCCAGCTAGCAGACCAAACCTGGATGAAAAGCGATTAGCAAATGTTAGAAGAGATATCTTCAGAAATACCAGACTCACAGATGCAGAATTAACCTCTATTAAAAACGTGGTAGAGAATGACCTAAATGTAAGTCAGGAAAGAAATAACGGAGCTGAGGAGAGGAATGTTGGCCACAAGCATTGACTGAAAGGCGACCATCTGCCGAAACGACTCAAGATCCTGAAGAAGAAGGAAAATATAATGACCCTAGAAAAAACAGCCCGGAAACTGATGTCGAAACAGAATTTGAAGACCACATGTTTTTTGAACAACACAGAAAATCTATCATTGAAATGAAGCAAGAAGTTCTGAATGAGCTTGCAGTTGTAGGCCACACAACTATGAATGATAGGGAACCACTCCATAAACTCTCAAATGCACACCAACATAAAACACAAATAAAAATTGGCAACTGCATTACACAAGAAATCATACAACTAAAACCCGATCTTAATAAATTAAATGAAATTATTTGCTCTGTTGCTAAGGTAATCGAAAGACGCTGTTTAATACCCAAAAAGCCAACAATACCAAATTCCAAAAAGAAAATCAAACTGGAGGAGTAGAATTGAAACTGAAATTGAATCATTGCGAAGGGAGGTATCAATATTAACTGAGCTAATCTCTGGAAATTATGTAAGATCAATAAAAGGCAGGAAGATTGGGAGAAAAGATGGACACTCAACAAGAGAAGAACTAATCTCAGCGAAAGAAACACTTAAACAAAAAGTTCAAGCAAAAGCTCAGAGAATACGCAGATTTGAGAAAAGAATCAAATTCTACAAACAAAATAAGATATTCAAATCCAATGCCAAATCATTTTACAGGGAAATAGGGAAAGAAAAAATAACCTTTGAAAATCCACCCCTAATGGAAGAAGTTGAAAACTTTTGGAAGGGGATCTGGAGTGATGAGAAACCATACAATGAAAATGCAGAGTGGATCAAACGCACCCAAGATGACTACAAAAGTCTACAAGAACAGGTATGGGAAGACATCTCAATCGCCGACCTAAGGTAAGCACTATCGAAGGCTCACAAGTGGAAATCCCCTGGTATTGATAGAGTACTAAATTTCTGGCTCTCATCACTCTCGTCCGCACACAAAATGTTAGTAATACTATTTAATAGTATTATGAAAGACCCGAAAAAAACACCCCATTGGATGGCAAATGGTATTACTTACCTCCTCCCCCAAAATAACAAAACGAAAGATCAAAAAGACTACCGGCCTATAACATGTTTATCTACTACCTATAAGATTTTGACATCTATTCTAGTAGAGAAAACATATACGTTTATGGAAGAGAATAACCTCTTTCCCACTGAACAAAAAGGATGCAGACGAGGCTCATACGGATGCAAAGATCAGCTCCTAATTAATCGCATGATCCTTGAGAACTGCCATAACAAGCGCAGAAATCTCAGCTCTTCATGGATTGATTATAAAAAAGCCTTTGACAGCATACCACATTCGTGGATTCCGAAATCGCTGGACATTTTCAAAATTTCTCCTGTGATTTCAGATTTTTTAAAGTATAATATGTCACTATGGAACACGAAGCTCCAATTATATCATTTTAATGGAATATTGCACTCAAACAACATTAGCATAAACTGGAATTTTCCAAGGTGACTCACTTTCACCACTAATTTTCTGCATAGCACTAATACCACTCTCAAGTGAACTGAATAGAACAGGATATGGCTACAAAATTGACAAGAAAATAAGCCATCTATTTTATATGGATGATTTAAAGCTATATGGCAAAAATTATGAAGAGCTTGAAGGATTATTACATACCGTGAAAGGATTCAGTGATGATATCGGGATGGAGTTTGGCCTTGAAAAGTGTGCCAAAACCACTTTTAAGAAAGGGAAATTGGTAAAGTCTAGTTCAATCGAATTAGATGTCGAAATAGTAATAAAGGAACTTGAGCAGGAACAAACCTATAAATACCTAGGAATAAATGAAGGCTCTGGTATCCAGCATGCAAGCATGAAAGGGAAGGTTAGGAAAGAATGTTATAGAAGAGTTCGAGCAGTCCTGAAGTCTGAGCTGAATGCATATAATAAGGTGTTAGCCATAAATTCCTTAGCAGTACCAGTTGTTCTTTATAGGTTCAATGTGCTTAACTGGAATACCAGTGAAATAATGAACATTGACAGAAAAATCTGCAAACTACTGACTTGTAATAAGATGCACCATCCAAAGGCAGACGTGGATCGCCTTTACGTTCCCAGAGCTCAGGGAGGTCGAGGTTTGATCCAGCTTGAACTTACATACAAAACCACCACAATTGGACTGGCCAAATACCTTGAAACAACCAACGATTGGACGCTAAAACTTGTTGAAAAACATGAAAGACCTAAAAAACTTCACTCTATTCTCAAAGAGAGCAAAAAATTCGCTGCTGATCTCTTAGATACCCACCAGATTGATCAGGCTGAAGGAAATACGCCAACTGCAGCTGCAAAGGAAATAAAATTAATTGCAAAGACAAAAGCACATGAAAAATTAGCTAGCAGATGGGAACAGAAACCTCTCCGTGGCAAGTATGTGGCCCGTAGCAGTATGTCGGTATTATAAAATCAAAACCGCTGACAAATGGTATAAACACCTTCCTGAAGCTGTGACTGAGGGAGAAAATGTGTCGATTCTATGAGACTTCCCCATGCAGACCGACAGGACTATAAAAGCTAATAAACCGGATATTATTATAAAAGATCAGACAAAAAAGATGTTTATTAATTGACATGAGTATCCCTTGCGATCACAATATAGCGGCGAAAGAATTTGACAAGATTAGTAAATATAAAGACCTGCTAATGGAAATTGAAAAAAATGTGGCATCTCAAGGCGACTACAGTACCAGTGATTGTAGGATCTCTAGGAATGATAAAAAAAAAAGGTACTGAAACCGATTTGAAAATGATTCCAGGCTTACCATTCCTACAGGAAGTGCAAAAAATCGTATTCACTGGAACGGCTCATGTACTGAGAAGAGCAGAAGAGCATTATTACTGTGAAAACAACATCCATTCATGAACTTATTTATTTATTAATTTATTGAATACATATTTTACCTCTGAGTTTGCGTGTGTAATCTGGGAATGCATACAATGAGCTTCTCTGCCCTAGGTGTATGGAAAAAAACTCGGCGAGAAATGGAAGAAAATTTGAAGAAAGAAGGAAAAAACATAATAATAATAACATCGACAAATACCTTAGGAATGAGAACCCAGGTTCGAAATTTCCCTAAGACACCTGATGAAGGCTGGAGGGTAAATCAGCCGAAAAGTTGTGTTAACAACAAAGAAGATGAGGATAAGTATCCGTCAAATGTAAATAATGTAAATAATGTAAATAATGAACCTTATCAGAAAGTGAGTAGCAAAACAAAGTCACAAATAAATCAGTCCATAAATAAATTAAAACTGGAATTATATTTGAGAAAATATTGGTAGGATAAACGCCTTGAACAAACGAACTTTATCAAATGCCATCATATTTATGGGTAAACATCATAACAGAAAATATGAATGATGGGAGGAACTGGGAATTGGGAATCCTTTACAGTAAGAAAAATTGAACATTCCTTGATAAGAGACTTAAATGTCTTACACTGAAGTACGGCCAAGCGTTTTAAGAAAATAATGTGCCCATCCTAGAATGGGTGGGGTAAAGTAAAACAATTCTACTCGCCCAAATCGCAGAGACGATGGGTAAGCGATTGATCGTCTATTCTAACTTCTATAAAATCAAACGATCGACACTCTGCAAACAACATCTCGAAAGAAAGAAATTTCTACTCGAAAAAGTGGAATGTGGCAGAAGGAGGTGATATGGCTATAAAGATCAACCATTGATAAACAAAACTCCATTAGAAGACATAGAACTGACTGGTCTGGTCGTGAAAAGTGTGTGGTGGCAACGGTCGCTTTTATGTATCATTGATTCAATGCACAATGCGTAAATTATAAGCAGTGATTATAGGCTTCGCCAAAAGTAGTTTAGCAAAATGGAAAATAAATATGACACGAAATAATCGCTGTCTCATAAATATTCTTCACTGTGAACAGTGTTTGTTTTCTGTTTGCCAAACAATACATAACAAAGATGATAGTAATAATAATCAGAAAGTGGTAAGAAGTGGTAGAGAGGATGACCCCGCTGAACACTTGAATGTGACCGACTAGGAAATTAATGTCGACTACATCAAGATGATTACGAATATGAAAGGTAAAATCTCCCGTAAATAGCATTACCATTAAGGCAATTCAACAGGTTGACAAATTTGAAAATTCTCTACACAACCAGTAGTCCATTATTTACATTCGATGGATATTTGTCTTCTTCAGGTGTCTTGGGGAAATTTCGAACCTGGGTTTTTTCGATGTTATTATTATTATTATTATTATTGTTCAGGTCACTGCCTGGAGTCGAACTCGGAATCTTGGGGTTAGTAGCCCGCGCTCTTAACCACTACGCCATATACCCGTGGGCAATTATGGAATGAATTTTAGGGCTTATAAATCTAATATTCTCCTATCCTTCCCTAATACTGGTTCCCATATACTACTCATATCTGCACTCGGTTTGCTTAGGAGGTTGTTGTGTCCTAGCGTATGTGCTGCTTCTTTTAGTTTTCGCATTTTCCAGTGGTGTTCTCTGTCTATTATTTTAACTTCATCCCACAGGGGGAGGTGATCTCCATTTTTCCATACATGATCAACTATACCCGATTTATCAATATCTCCCCATGTCACAGCTTTGCGATGTTCATCTACCCTTATTTTGAGTGGGGCAGCATGTTTCACCTTTGTATAACATACCACAGCTGCATGGGATGGAGTACACGCAGTCTTTGGTCATATTCTCTTCTATTGCGAAGTGTTGTATTAATCTTGAATACTGCCCTGATGTCATATGGGCCGCGTACCTTTTGTATCTTTTCGGAGAAGCCTTTCACAAAAAGTAGACAGACTGTGGACAGTTTATTGGCCTCATCCTCTCTCTTCTTCATAATTGGAGTTGAGAGTATGCTTTTGGGGTAGTTGTTGCTTAACAGATCGTTATTGAGCTTGATCCTTTCATCGTGGTGTGTACCATGATCGCTACTTATATTCTTTGCACGATGTTGCTCCATAATTGCCCACGAGCATATGGCGTAGTGGTTAAGAGCGCGGGCTACTAACCCCAAGATTCCGAGTTCGATTCCAAGCAGTGAACAATAATAATAATAATAATAATAATAATAATATAATAATAATAATAATAATAGCATCGAAAAATACCTTAGGGATGAGAACCCAGGTTCGAAATTTTCCCAAGACACCTGAAGAAGGCAGGAGGGTATATCAGCCGAAATGTTGTGTTAACAACAAACAAGATGAGAACAAATATCCGTCGAAGGTAAATAATGTAAATGATGTAAATTATGTACATAATTCCTCATCTCTTAAATCTCTTAAATATAGAACTACACAATCTGTAGTCATTTAGCTTTGTACCAAAATCCAGAACACGAGAGGCAGACAGCTAAGTCAGTAGATACATGAATGGCCCACTTCAAAGAATATTTCCAGGAAATACTGAACTAACCTCCGTTCAAAACTTAAATATATGTTATACATACTGTAACTATAACGACACAAGTAATAAAAAGGTAACCTGTTGCAAGGAAACGGGAACATAGCTAATTGCAGAAGTATTGAGTAAAGGAAGCTGTGGACTTGTCAATCAGTGGCACAATTGTTGTAAGTTGATATTGGTTAATGTAGCAATGAAGAGAGACAATAACTGATACTTCCTGGCAGTAGCACTTTGTTGAAGAACAGTAAATGGATATGGATCTTTATAATTGTTTATCCCAAGTTCAACTCTGGACAGAATCCTGGAAGGGAGGATGAATAAAACGAGCTTATTTTAGCAATGAACGCAATTGTCAGGATCATTGATTGGCTCGTTCTCAAATTATTCTAATGTCATTTTTTTTTCGGATACAGTTCTTCTTTAAGAAAAGCGTTTTTCGCAGGTGTTAGGCTACAGACATTCTAAAACTTACATTTTACGAAGATATCTCAGGGTAACTCCATGCGTCCTTTTACCGAATTCTGACAGAAAGAGCTGTTTTTTTTTCTCTCTTTAAAGTTTGGAAATATCTGAACCTTCACCTGTTGCTAGTCCCAGATAAACATCAAGTAAGGCCCACATTAATGTTCATATATATAGGAAGCAGCTTCATTTCTCCAAATAGACATTTTGATCCGACTCAAAATGAAGGCTATTCGACTAACGACGCAGATTTCATCGATGCATTACAACTGCTAAAAAGTAGACGAGTGGTTTCCTACCTAAAGCACCAAACTGTTTGTCCTCTCCACACAACAATCCGACCGTTCAATCTCTTCTCTTCACATGGTACTTAAGGCGTGCCATCTTCCGGAATGCACATGAATCCATTCGCCAATTCTTACTTCCCTAAAAATATTTGTGAAGATACCTCCCGTTCATACTGACTTCTTTACGTTGAAGCCATTATTTTCACCATTCTGTAAGATGGGCAAATGTCTTGAACATCTGTTGCTAAGGGCATACACAAAACACACACACACACAAACGCAAGCACAAACAGACACACACACACATACACACAAACAGACACTCACTCAAACGCACATACACACACCACACACATACACAAAAACAAACACAAAGACACACAAACATAGACTCACACAAACATACACACACACAAACGTACACACACACACATATACACCTACACAAAACTTGCATGAAATTCCTAGTGAGTGTAGCGTACAAAAAAAGACTTGAAGTAACAGTTCCCTTCCAGGTGTTTTATTTTGTATTAATATTCGGTGAGATAGGAAGGACGAGCAGAAGCCGATATTTGTAAATGTCACTAAATTTTTATATCGCTGAAATCTATTAACTAAAATAAAATTGAAATATTCTTTAAATCCTTTCTTTCTCTAAAAAAAACGAGTGTTTTTATATATATTTGTATATATTGTTTACATATATTTGCAAGACATCAAATAAACGTTATTGGTATTTCTTTTCTTTTTTTTTTTTTTAGGAAATGAAAGTATCAAACTATAAAGTGCACCATTTTTCCATTTGTTTCAATTTACAGTTTGCCATAACGCTATTTTTCTGTTTTCCAAAAGTCACGCAAATTTATTGGAAACATTTTAGTGCTGCCGGATATATCAACGAACACAGGATTAATTTGTGGCAAACAATTAGCTTGTAATATATTGTGTGGCGTGCAACGAATGGAAACTAGCAAACGCTGGCAACCTAGGAAAAACACGTGTTTCCAGTAACGCAGTTGAAAATACGGGTTTTCTTTTCGATTTTTAGTTTTAGTAATATTCCATAAATAGAAATGAAATCAGAGAAATGTAATTGTGCAAGCTACAATGCTAAGCGTGCCATTTTACAAATGTTTTATTTATCGAACGCGAATGAACGTTTTCTGAAACGAGAAAACTAAAAGAATGTCAGCTTCAAATTACACATTTTTAAAAAGGAAAACAGTCATTTGAGAGTTTGTCTGCATTGGACATGTTCTTCACTGTATTACCAATCACAGCTATCTTCAAAATAAAACATTAATTGGTTCCATTAACATTCCAAAATAGATATTTTTCCGGTGTATTGTCGACAGAACAACTTTTCATAGAAGGTTTAAATATGAGTTAGCATTTGAAGACTATGCAATATATAATATATTGCTCATAACGAGATATTGATATATTTGTAATCAAATTCCTGTGCGTTTATAAATCAGAAATACGATTAGGAGTCTAAATAAGGTTTTCTCTGCGGAAGTCATCCTCGTGGTCACTCTGAAGTGAGAGAGACTAGTTAATAGCGTCAGAGCAGCTTCTACTGTCGGGGGATTTCACACAAACCAACCTCAACCACCGAATTTCTTTCCCTCTGCCACAACTGTTACTTCCTCTACACCAGTGTTTCCCAAACTTTTCGCGCCAAATTGCAATAGCGCCCAACTATCAGCCAAAAACTTCTCCATCGCCCAGCTGTTAAAACCCGGACACAACCTCCCTAAAGCAAAATTCCCCAGGAAACCCACTCCCTGTATCATTTGATACGCACACTATATTTTAGACTCGTTGCCCTGTAAGTGCCGTTTGGACTAAATATGCGGTTGTTTACAAATCCCTCATTACGGGTTTAGTTTTGCCATTAGTGTGAATAAAATTCTAACTTTAACTCTATATTATGCAGAACAGATTAACTTCTGGAAGCTTGCGCTTTCTTTTACACTGATTTTCATTTTCCCCAAATGAACCCTTGATCAGAACTACCGATGCAAAAATAATTTATGGTTGTTTTATAAAGTAAAATAATATAACTTTTTAATGAGAACCATGTGTCTGGTGCAATTGCAGCTAGTGCAGGTATATTCGGTTTTAAATTGTCGACTTTAGCCGCAAGTCTCCTCGTTGTGTCACATCCAGTCCAATTCTTTTTTGGGAAAGTAAAGTTCCAACATGGTTAAAACCAGATTCAACCGGGTATGAGGTAGGGAAGGCAAGCAAAAGTAATTTCAGATGTTCCCACAGATTGCGGTAAGAATTTAATATACACTGATGGTACCACATACCATCTTTGCCATTACGGCGATATCGCATTGTGGCGTCATTGTCATTTTGTAACTCTATCAATTCCTCCGGAAGGTCATCCTCGCAATTGACTGCATCGACCTCAAACGGATTGCTATACCAATTTGGAATATTCAGCGCAATAACATCTTGAAATCGCTCCACCATGTTATCGTGCAATGATAGTAAATAGTTGCGATATGTAGTTAAATCCTCATCAACTAATTCACCTTTGAAAGAATCAAATTGTGGAAATTGATGTTAGTCTTATACAACACCAATTTCGAAAGGAAAGTTGTGATAAATGATTTACAATCAACGAGAGTTTTTCTGTTTCCTTGCAATAACATATTCAAATCATTTAATTTTGTGAATATATCACAAAGAATAAGATATCGCACCTTGCAGCCATGAATGAAGCGGATAGTGGAGTATCTTCAAAGAAAGATATGAGAATACCCTCCATCAGGCGTTTACCATATTCTGAAAGCCTTACTTCCCTGGGCATGGATACATTGAAACTCCGACGCCTGGCAGCTGACTTGGCAGACACCCATAAAATTATTAACCATCTTAGAAACAATAACTCTGAGCACCTTTTCAAACTCCACCTGTCTAACACCCGTGGACATATTTACAAAGTCAGAAAACAGCACAGCTCCCATGACTTTCGGAAACATTTTTTCATGCTAAGAGTTGCTGAAGCATGGAACAGACTGCCGACATCAGTTGTTAGTTGTCGGAGCACTGCATCTTTCAAAACTTCCATGCTTCCTGACATTTGCCAACACTACACCTGGTTTTCTCCCCTCCATACACACACAAGCATGTATCTGACTCATACACTGTTCACTTCCCAGACATTTGTACATTACTGCATATACTTTATACGCACTTTCTGACAAGTTGTGGTGCACCTGGGCACTGTATACAATAATTTCATTATTATTATTATTTTTTTTTCTCTTCTTTCAAATTTTCTTCCATTTCTTGCCGAGTGTCTTCCCGACTCCTAGGGCAAAGAAACTCATGGTATACATTGGTAGGCCATTAAACCAAACTCAATAGTTCGTTCATTTTTTTTTTTTTTAAAGTTAAATTAAAATACATGAGAAGCAACAGTTCTCACATCGACAATGCTCTTCTCAATACGTGTGATGTACCAGTTAAGACAATCTTTTGCACTTCTTGCAGGGATGGTAAGCCAGGGATCATTCTCATATAATTTTCGGTTCCCTTCTTGATCATTCCTAGTGCTCCTACGATCACTGGTATTGTAACCGCCTTGAGATGCCACATTTTCTCAATTTCAATGAGGAGGTCTTTATATTTTCTGAGCTTGTCAAACTCTTTCGCTGAGATATTATGATCACAGGGGATGCTCATGTCGATCAATAAGCAACTTTATTGTTTTGGTCTTTCACAACAATATCTGGTTTATTGGCCTTGATGGTTCGGTCTGTATGTACTGGAAAGTCCCACAGAATGGTTACGTTTTCTCCTTCAGTTACAGCCTCAGGGTGGTGATTATACCACTTGTCGGCAGTTTTGATATTGTAATGCCGACTTATTAGCCAGTGTAGATATTGGCCAACTCTGTCATGTCTTAATTTATACTCCACTGGTGCTAAGACTTTACATCCAGAGATTAGGTGGTCCACTATTTCAATCATGTCGTTGCAGAATCGGCATTTTGGGTCTGCTCCATTTTTCATCACATTGGCCTGGTAGTTCCGGGTTAATAGGCTTTGATCTTGAGCAGCCAGGATGAAACCTTCGCTCTCTGCTTTTAGCCCTGAGCTCCGTAGCCACTGATGGGTTTGCTTCTGGTCAACATCAGCTTGTTTGCTGCGGGTCACATATTTGCCGTGCAGAGGTTTCTCCTCCCACCTATCAGCCAATTGCTCGTGTGCTTTTTTCATTGCCATCATTTTCACCTTCTTTGCAACAATAGTTGCCGTACTTCCCTCGGGTTGTTCAGTTTGGGTATCCTGCACGAGATCAATAGCAAATTTTTTGCTTTCCTTTATTATTATTATTATTATATTATTATTATTATTATTATTATTATATAGAGCGTAAAACACAGTTTCCTTTTGACAACCACCGCACTTCGGTATGGTATAAGAGTTTAGTATGGTCCCCATCATTTCTGAGAGAGTTGACGAAAAATTCTATCAGACATGGGACTGGACATCAATTTGATCACAGCCTTGATAACTAACTGTAGCGTATCATTCAATCTACCGTTCATATTTTTTGCCACTAAATGCTGCCGGTGTGCCAGGCAATGAACAGTTAGTATCTGGTGGGAAATTTCACGCTTAAGGAGAGATGAAAACCTCTGTATCTGCCTTTCATCGAAAGACTCCATCAGACGCACAGGGAAGAATATTACTGGGTGGGATATTATGTTCAAAAAGGAAAGACTTGAGAGTGTAAAAAATAGTCGCACCTTTTGAATCAAGCGATAATTTCTCTGTGAGCGGTATTTCCTCACAAGGTTGAAGGTCTTCACTGAAATACCGAACGTATACCATCATCAAACATTGATTGTCGACAACAATTGACTCATCCACTTGTATAGAAAACTCAGAACGGTGGAGAACATTAATGAGCTGATGCTTGACATCGTTTGCCCTTTTCATCGATGCGTCGAGAAATTGTGTTTTTACAAAGTGGAAACTTCTTCATAATGTTATCAGGTTTTTCGTGCATAACGGTTGACAAAGCCTCTTCGATAACTGGGCGAAGCAATGTTTCTCCAATTGTGTGAGACTTCCCAGAGTTAGCATTTAAAATCTGAAAGAAAAATAATCGAGATAAAGATTTGGATATAGCAATGAACCCTAGTAAACTAGCTAACATACGCAGATATATTCTCAAAGCAAAAAATATTAGAAACAAAAATAGAGCACTCAGGTAAACGTAAATAATAACCACACAGCAATTCCGACTAATATCATAATCACCGTAAAATACGAAAACAGATGTAACATGTCCAACAAAAATGAAGTGAGTAACGAAAGACAACCCGTAGAAATGTATACTTATGAGCAAAATGCTCGAAACCAGAACACCACAGGCAAAAAATCTGAACGGGAGGGAATGCGAAACAAATCAAAAACCTGGAAACAGCGATGGTGAAACTAATGATTGTGATACTATCAAAGATAAGCCTAAGCAAAGAATTGAAAGCCACAGATCTCAGTATGGACCACCGATTATGACTCGCAAAAATTAAAATTGATAATAGAACAACATCAATAATAAATAACATGAAACTGGCCGTCACAGAAACAAATGTCAATATGACCAGGTTAAATGATATAATATATGCAGCAGCCTCCGTGGCCACAAAAGAAGCTGGATACCCTTCACATCCATACAAACAGGAGCATCACCACCCAAACAAACCCTTTGGATAAATAATATCCAGAAAAAATAGAAAATAAGAGAAAGGATTTGTCAATCCTTAATGAAACTAGTAGACAATGAACACTGGTAAACAAGAAGAGAAGAAAAATACTACAAACATATAAACTTACAGGAGAAAGTATTCCTGAGGTAAAAGAAAAGCTAAAGCAAGATATCCTCGCTAAAGTACAAAGAATCCGCCGGTATGGGAAACAGTTCAACTCAAACCCCAAAAGATTCTACCGAGAACTTGGTAAAAATATAATAGAGATCAATACAGCAGCGCCAAGAGCAGAAGAAGTGAAAGAATTTTGGAAAGAAATATGGTCGGCGAAGGAACAACCACAGAAAAGATATATCAAAATTTAAAAAAACAGCAGCTGAATAATTCTGGGCTTTTATAACAACTGAAGAGGTCACCCAGGCACAGCAAAAGCTAAGCAACTATAAGACAACCGATTGCGATAAGATCCACAGCTTCTCGTGTGTATCTCACAGGAATACATAGAAATTTAATGAAATACTAGCAGAGCCAGAGACAAAGCCTGAATGGCTCGCAGAAGGGAAACTATCTTAATTCCAAAATCCACTGAAACGGCAAACCCATAAATTACAGACCTATAACTTGTCTCCTTAGAATTTACGAAGTCTTTACTGCAATAATATTGCAGAGAATGGGCAAACATCTGGAAGAAAATAACATGTTTCCAGAAGAGCAGAAAGGATATTGCAAGGACTCATACGGCTGTAAAGATCAGCTGCTGATCAATAAAGCCATAACTGAAGGCAGCCGAAGAAAGAAGAAGGGTCTAACTATGGCTTAGATCGATAATCGAAAGGCTTTTGATGGTATTCCCCACACGTGGATCCTAGAAACACTAGCCATGAACAAGGTAGCAGAAATAATCATGAAATATATAAAATATTTCATGAATAAATGGAAAACAGCGCTACAGCCCCAGTCAAAAGAGGGACTCATAAAAACTAAAGCCATCCCCATTAGAGGAGAAATAGTCCAGGGAGTCACGCTTTCTCCATTCCTTTTCTGCTTAGCAATGACACCTTTATCTGACATGCTAAACAGAACTGGATATAGATACAACTGTTACAGCAAAACAATCAACCATCTCTTGTATATGGATAATCTAAAACTGTATGCTACAAATGATAAACAGCTTAAAATATTAATACAGACAGTACATGGATTTACCAAATGTGCCAAAGCAGCCTTGAAAAGAGGAAAACTAGTTACGAGTAACAACATCATGCTCGATAAAGCAAATGAGATGAGAGAATTAGACCAAAGCCAGATATACAAATACTTGAGAATCAATGAACGAGATAAGATACAACACACACAAATGAAAGAGAAGATAAGAAAGGAATATTATAGACGGGTTTGATTAATAATGAAAAGAGCACAATGCGAAAAACAAGATAATAATTATCAACACACTAGCCGTGCCAGTTATAAGTTACAACTACAATATTCTTGACTGGAATCTAAATGAACTAAATCAAAATAGACAGGAAAACAAGAAAAATAATGACAAGATTTAGGATATGGAAATTTTATATGTACAACGTATCAAAGGTGGTTGAGGCTTTTTTCAGCTAGAAACTATTACAAAATAACCACTATACGATTACAAAAATCTACTTCAGTAGCAAGGAAAACTGGTACAAATAACCACAAAGCACGAACAAAGCAAAAAACTGTTTTCTGTCTTTTAGGAAGCTGACAAAAACAAAAAAGAAGTCATAGTACCAAACAATTATGAAGAAAAGGAAGAAACAAAAAAAGCTGTAAAACAACTGAAATCCAAGCTAAAACTAGAAGAGCAGTGGATCACGATAAAACCGATGGCAAGAAAATCCCCTACATGGCAAATATTGGATTAAAGTATACAGAAAGGAAATAGACAAACCAAACTCCCAACAATGGCTTAGAAGCCCAGGACTCAAAGATGAGACTGAAGGATTTTTAATTGCAACACAAGATCAAAGACTTCCCACCACAAATCACCAAAAACACGTAATGAAAAGACAAGTAACTGCATAATATGTGGTGATGGGGAAAGAACAATAAATCATATTGTTTATGGCTGCCCAGTCCTGGCAAAGAAGGAATATATTCACAGACATGACAGAGTTGGAACCTACATACACTGGAAACTATGCCAGTATTGTGGAATAACAACATAAAAATGGCAGAGGCACATCCGAGAAAAGGTCATAGAAAATGAGAAAGCAACCATACTCTGTGATGTGCCAATACACACAGAGAAATCAAGGCTAATAAGCCGGATATAGTTGTCAGAGATCACCAAGAAAACAAATGCTTTCTAATTGGTATATCAATACCAACAGATGGCAACGTTTCTCTAAAAGAAACGGAATTTTGGAAATAGAGGTAACTCGAATGTGGAGCCAAAAAACAGAAACAGTAGACGCATTAGATATGATAGAAAAACATTCACACAAACACATAGAAAAAACACCATGACTTACAAGTATATATAACATACAGAAAATAGCACTACAAGGCATTGCACACATCCTATGTAACACACTTTCGATACAGTGAAAATAAGAGCATCCCAACAAACCAGAGCATATACCCAAGGTACAAGACCACTTAATAATAATAATGAGAAAGAAGAAGAAGAAGAAGAAGAAGAAGAAGAGAAGAAGAAGAAGAAGAAGAAGAAGAAGAAGAAGAAGAAGAAGAAGAAGAAGAAGAAGAAGAAGAAGAAGAAGAAGAAGAAGAGGAGAAAGAAGAAAGAGAAGAAGAAGAATGCAGAATGTGTAGTGAGAGGAGTGAAGCGGTTATGCGAATGCCTGAAATTGTAACAACTCGAATGCAAAATACGCCATGACAATGTAGCAAGAATGATCCATTGGGAGCAGTGTGGAAATCAGGGCCTACAAAGAGCAAAAACGTAGTATGAGAAAACTGCAGAAGGAGTCACCGAAAATGAGAATTGCAAAATGCTGTGGGATGCAATGACCAGACATCGGAAACAGGACGTTGTTGTGAATCAAAAAGAAAGAACATGTATGATAATCGACATAGCATGTCCCGGTGACAAAAAGAGGAGAAAAAAATAAACAACTATGACGATTTGAAGTGAGAAATACGAAGGTTGCGGTCAATGAAGAGAGTCGACGTGATGCCAATAGTAATTGGTGCATTTGGAAGTATCAGCACTCAACTACCAACTTGGCTGAAAAAAATTGGTGCAAGTGTGAAGGTAGAACACCTCCAAAAATCATCATTGCTTGGAACTGCAAGAATTCTTGGCAGGGTTCTTGAAGCATGACCGGTAAAAAATGTCACCTTAGTTTGGCAGTTGTGGACAGCTGACACCTTCATCATTGGGATTTTTCATGTAATAATAATAATAATTATTATTATTATTATTATTATTATTATTATTATTATTATTATTGATTTCAGACAAAAACTCAAAAGTATCCTACAATAGGAACTTGATCTTCTTGCTGTAGGAAGTAGAAAGCCATCCATCCAATTTTGGAGTGGTTAGATGGTTTTAGGAGTGAAATATTTCACCGGACCCATGCCAAAAAATTCTAATAAACTGTATCGATTCAAAGAATACTCCTCGGTGTGTGTGTGTGTGTGTGTGTGTGTGTGTGTGTGTGTGTGTGTGTGTGTGTGTGTGTGTGTGTGTGTATGTGTGTGAGTGTGTGTGTGTGTGTGTGTGTGTGTGTGTGTGTATGTGTGTGTACGCACACTATGCACGTATTAAATTGAAACACTGAAATCACGTTTCTATATAGACATTGTTTTCTCTTATCTTGTGTATTCTAACACATGATATAACTTTAAATTAAGAGATAAATATTGCCATTGGATGTCACAGCAGAAACAAAGCAAAACCGCTTTCCTTTATAACATGAATGTTCGTTTTTCATTTCTCAGAGATTAAAATATTTTAATCTTTGAAAAATGGCTGACTTTTCTTTGAGTCTTCATTCAGGAAGGTAACGATCGATTACAACAGAAGACACTGCATATCTATTCTTTCTTCACTGTCCTGAATTACACACATACACACACTTACACGCTCACATATAGACACAAATAGACACAAGCATACACTCAAACACACACACATTCACACACACAGGCATACAGACATATATATATATAATTATATTACAGATATGTACATGCATAGCAAGTGACCTAATCTGAAATCGTGTGTTGAAACATAAGCAATTGCAACGTGGAAGGTGTTTATAAGCCATTTAAAAACACACAAAAACAGATTCACTTCACATCTAAATTTAATTTGTCAAAATATTTTCGTCGCTTTGAGACCGTGACCTGTTCACTGATAAAATCCAGATACAGCACGGAATTTTGTCAGTGAACAGGTTGCAGTTTTCAAAGCAAAAAAATATTTTGGCAAATTAAATTTAAATGTTGAAGTGAATCTAACTGGTTTTGTGTGTTTTAAATTGTTTATAAACACCTTCCACGCTGCAATTGTATAATTATATATAGAGAAAGATGTGTGTGTGTGTGTGTGTGTGTGTGTGTGTGTGTGTAAGTGTGTGTGTGTGTGTGTGTGTGTGTGTGTGTGTGTGTGTGTGTGTGTGTGTGTGTTTGTAAACAAATAATGAATATTGAAAACATTTGGCATCATTCTAAAACATTTCATTTATATAAGCGTAGTGCAGAGCAGTTACAATAAATGCGTAACGTCTCTTACAGCTGTTTCTAGGATAGCTGAGCATGCGCACAAGCTGACGAATTTTCTCCACATTTCCGTGGGTGACTCTTTCCTTGGTAGGTCTTCCAGATCGCTCGTCGTCTTCCAGGGACGGTCTTCCGCTTGTGGAGCGTCCGTCCGTCCCACCCGAAACATTGCGTACGACCCATTGCCTCGTCATCGTCAGCTTGCTGAAGCATGCTCAATGACTCTATGACAGACATCCCATATTTAACGCAAAATTTCACGTTGTCTCTTTATTCCAGCTTCCTGCCCATGTCAAAATCGCCAACTTTACCATGCACGTGATCACAAAAACCCAAATATTACAACTTGCAAAGTAAATATAGTAATATCACTCGGCACACTGCCCTATGGAGGTGACTGCTAGGTCTCACTGTGCACATAACTGTGTGCTGTCATCTGTTGGCGCGCTACAGAACGAGTCAGGAAACCTTTTCATACAGTGTGGCTCTCAAGCATGTGCTACCGTTTTTGTGTATGTGTATATCTATCTATCTATCTATCTATCTATTGCCCACAAGGGGCTAAACATAGAGGAGACAAACATGTGCTACAAACATGTGCTACAAGTTTTTTTATATATATATATATACATATATTTTTGACCTTTTTGTTTATCGCTCGAAGATTGACCGTTTTTTCTAAAGGGCCAATCAAACAAGTCCATTTCTTTTTAAAGGTGTAGCGTTTGTAAGAGTATAGATTGAATTTATATATATGTTCCATTCTAGCAAAAACTGTCTGATGAACGGCAACGAGAAACTCAGAGTAACAGATTTTGTTGAATTTTCTGCTGCTTAAAATAAAGCATATTACTCTACCACTGGTATTTGAGTACTCTTTTTTCCACCTTGTTTCACATTTATGTGTTTACTCCGGTATGTATGTATATAGATAGATAGGGCGGCTAGCTGGCAGACACGTTAGAGCGCCGGGCGAAATGCTTAGCGGTATTTCGTCTGCCGTTACGTTGTGAGTTCAAATTCCGCCGGGGTCGACTTTACCTTTCATCCTTTCGGCATCGATAAATAAAGTACCAGTTTCGCACTGGGGTCGATATAATCGACTTAATCCCTTTGTCTGTCCTTGTTTGTCTCCTCTATGTTTAGCCCCTTGTGGGCAATAGATAGATAGATAGATAGATAGATATACACATACACAGATAAGCATGGTTTCCCTTTTTCAACTCCATTTGTATTTATTCTTTTGATGTTGTAATCATTTTCTGGCTAAAGTTCTCTGGTTGTGACGACAGTTTTGGCTGCTACTTATTTTTTTATCTTTTTATGCGTCATTGCACTTATTCATTTTAGTCTACTAAACACTGCGCTCGAATCCTCGACAGAACAAATAAACAACAACCGAATTTTCTTCAAGCCAGGGAGTTTTGTAGAAAATCTGAAGATTTATTTTATTCACGACTTTCATGGAATTCATAAATTGGTCGCAACTATTTCTATTGCTTACTATTGAGAAAAACTACCAGCTTGTACTTCTGCTATTATATCCGAGGTAAATATTTTTTTAACATTTCACAATGGATGAAATCAAGCGATAAATGTTTGAGAGAAAGTTGTTATTTACCAGTTTTGTTATAATTTTATGTCAAACAAAAGATTGGTTTTATTTGATAAACTCAGATTTAGAAAGTAATCATGCAGTTTCGTGTTACTCCTGAGAATATCTCACCAAATATGAAATGAAGATGAAATGTGAATGGAGTCGGTTAAAAAGTGTAACCGTTCAGAAATAAAAATAAATAAAATACACTACTGACATACAAGGGGAATAGCCGGGCGGATAGTGTGTAGAAGAATTTACAACGATTAGCAACGATGAAGGTGAAAAGCTGCTTGTTAAGGGGCGAATTTAGCAAGTCAAACTGGTTTATAAAGCGATCGACCCAAACAATAATATAAAAGCACACAAACCGATAAACACAGGTATAGGGAAGAAGTCTAAGTGATTGTTAGAGGTGTGAGAAGATGGTCTGCTGGGATAAGCATCGTATGACTTCAATTTTGTATGAATATAGTCCGGAATCTTTATGAATAACCACTGAGTAAGAAAGTTTTACCCCCAAAAGGATTAAATACCTCTCCGTGTTGGAAAAGATTGCTATGGTTATTGTTTCTTATATTTTTTAGCTCTAGAATGTATAACACCATATACACACACACAAACACACACAAACATGCACACGCATAATTTAAGACGTTTTAGAATTCCCCTTTAAGTGTCAATAAATGACGCAAATGGAATTTGTTTGCCATTGTTTCTTGGTTGATGCATGCGAAATTAAAACTGTTGATTTAAATGAATTTCGGTTCAGACAGAGATTTGTCTCAACTGGTGCTTTTAACTAAACATTAGCGGACGATAACTTTAGCCATGCAGTAAGATTCGAGATAGAAGATGCTATTAACGCATGTGCACAGATTGATGTGTTCTTGGTTACGGTTTTTGTTATGTTTACTAAGTTTAGAGATGTTATAATACGGAAGAGAGAGGAGAGTGCTATAAAAGTTACCATTCAGAAGTTAGTTGCTTCTAAGTTGAAATGCGGTGGTGTTTAACTTTTTCTTTTATCTCTGAGAGGAGTGATGGTCATAAAATATAATAAGTCTCAGTAAATATATGAAAGCGATGATTCAATCGACTCCATCCCGCGCATATCAATTTGTTGTCTTATAATACTGCTGACATCATTTCTCACTCCTCCCTTCCTGCTTGATTTAAACCACAAACCCTTCGGAGTAATCTTTCATTGATGCGATATCACATAAACTTTATTATTATTTGATCTTTTGGCTTTATTGACTTCTTTTTCTCCTCCCTAATAAACTGCTCTACATACGAGATAGGTTTACAATCAATGCAGTTGATATTTTGAATGCGTTCTATTTCTACAACGTATTATATAGAATACTGCAGCCGCTATTCGATTAATATGTTGGGATGAAATGAAGAAGTATATAACGATATAAAGAGATGTGAGACTCACAGAAATTGCTGGATCTGATAACTGATCAGAGATATTGCACTATATAATTATTTTAGTGTGATCAGATTTCCTTTTATATCAAATAACTTAACTGATGTTACTTTCCATTGATCTCCATTCTTGTCATAACATTACACATTTATACTGTCACTAAATTAATACATTTGTTTTCTGCAAATATGCTCGGAATAAAATTTGGATAACCCCTAATCATTAGATTTCGGAAGAAAATATAACCTTTCATATCCATAAATTTGTGGGTGTTGCCAGCAGTGAGGCAACGCTTAAGCGTATACCACAATGGAATATATAAACCTTTAACTTAATAGATAAACCCGAAACATTTGAATCATTTTAAACTTTTCCTTTTATGCATCGGCACATTTTAAATGCTATTGCTTGTAAGTTTTATATGCATTAGCTGTTTCAACAAGCTAAATATATTTTTATTTTCAATTCACATCAAATTCTCTGTATGTACAACCAGAGCATTAAACGAAGATGTGCTTTAACGCATTGCAATATATTACCATTTTATTCAAAAGTAAATATATTTTAATTTATTTGGAGAATTTAAATCATTTGAAACCTCAGGCGTGGTAAATAAAATCGGACAGGAGAATGTAAATCAAAACAACATTTCTTGCACGAAACATTTTCAGATAATTCGTTTCCAAATGTGTGCATGCATACAAAAGGTATGTTCAGTTATATATTCAATATTTATCTTGGTAATAAACGAACAGTGAATTTTTAACGGCTTTCAATAGTGGCCTATAATTTAAAAATTTCCATGCACATATTTATCCTTTTTATAAAATTATAGAATCGCTTAAATATATTACTTACAATAATTGTTGTAACTGAAGTGCATATTTTGAATATTCAAATAGGAAAGGAGAAAGAAACTGCATTTCGAATCATAATATATAGGTAACCATTTTATCGTGTATATGAGAAAAAGCGAATATTCATCTCATGAGAAAGGAAAGCTGAATATATGAGTTGTGTGCCTAACTTAATGTAATTATATTATTATATTTCCCAGGTTATCTCTCTCTCTCTCTCTCTCTCTCTCTCGCTATATATATATATATATAATGGAAGGATCAATTTGTCATGGACTTCAGGTTTTACCTATCGTCTTCTTCAACTTGTGAGACATTCAACCAACTACTGCAACTAATGGTTTTATACTGGGAAGAAAGCTTCGTAAAAAAAAAAACGTTTGTGTTGATGGAATTTGCAATTTGTTGAATCAAATACACCGATTAGAATTATAATTCATTTAGTGAATAGAAATAAGTAAACAAATAAATGCTTAACTGTCAAGAAACAAATAAAATATAGCGAATGTTTAGAAGGTGTAGAGTAAGTATAAGTTTAGCGAGAGAGAAGAGAAAGAGTCAGAAAAAAAAGACCGATTGCAACGCTTATTACAGATACATTCTCATTCGATTAAGAAGAAAAAAATAATAGTTTAATGCAGATTAAGCAGGTTAGCTGGGAACTGGACTCGCTCTGACATCAGTTGTACGTTCAGCCCTCATGACTAGCAGTCCTGAATTATGAGAAGGTTATAGATATACATACGTATGTGTGTGTGTGTGTGTAAATATATATATATATATATATATATATGTGTGTGTGTATATATATATATATATATATATATATATACACACACATATATATATTTACACACACACACACACACGCATGTGTATATATATATACATATATTTACATATATATGCATACACAAACAAATATATTACTGTTTGTTTTTATGTTATAATTAAAACCACTTTACATTAAATTTACAACCATTTGGTAGAGTACAAAGACCTAATGCTTTAACAACAATATTATTGACAATAGCTTTGAAGTTTTAGCCAGGTAAGCCATCATCAGATTGGTTTTATATATATATACATACATATATATATATATATATAATATATATATATATATATATATATATATTATATATATATATATAATATATATATATATATCTATATATATATATATATATATATATATATATAGAGAGAGAGAGAGAGAGAGAGAGAGTAAGAGAGAGAGAGAGTAAGAGAGAGAGAGAGATATGTATATATAAAGAATGAAAGAAAGAAAGAGAAGATGAGGAAGAAACACAGAACAGAGACAGAAACAGAGGGAGGGAGAGTGTCCGTGTAGGAATATGTTGTCAACACCGATGGCGCGTGCGTGCAGGTGCGTGTGTTCATATGATGTTACGATGTTATCTCGCTATGAATATGCATGCCCACGCGTGCGTATAAATATTCATCCCCGGATAACATGGTAACTATCATCCTCTCTTCTGCTCTCACACAAACAAAACAAATGGTGTACATAGAAATTAAGCTGTACATGGGAGTGATATTGAGTGAGTGTATGTACAAACATACACACGCAGTATGGCGTATGTAATGTGTGTAAATATGCAAAGTCGTTAATATGCTGTCAGTAGGATATTCCAAAGATGGCAATCAGAAACAAACAGGATCCAAAACCGATGTTAGTTGAATTGGTAAGTTATGCTTTTGAGCATCATACATGTTCTCACAATCTATGATGTTGTTCGAAATATATACACATAGACACTGATACAAACATTGACACGCACACAGACGCACACACGCACACACAAATATGCACGCTTACATACATACGTGCACGCACAAACACACACATAATTATACGTGTGTGTGTTTGTGTGTGTGAAGGGTTAGCGGTTACAATAACCGACTAAGGGATAAAACATCCGTATATGCTATCGGTATCCGTTACCCTATTATCCCCGGGCAGTGGTGTGCAGGCACACCATGCACGTAGAGTACAGGTAACAACAGGATAAACAAGAGTTTATCAGAAACCAATGCAAATAATCAGAAAATAGAGAAAACCTCAGATTAACAAACACATTGATTGGACCACATTTATAGCTTGTTTTTTAATACAAGCATGACATAACAAATAGGTGACGTGTCATATCTTACGGCTGTTTCCGATCCGTTGCCAAAATGCTGTCTATAAATAAGTGCCTCAATTCGAATGTCCTATGTAGATGAAGGACTTTGTTTTCGCATTTATTTATACACAGCATTTTGGCAACGGATCAGAAACGGCCGTAAGATATGTTCCGTCACCAATTTGTATTAGAAAATAAGCTATAGATGTGGTCCAACCGATGTGTTTCTCCATTTTCTGATTATTTACATTTATATACATACATACATACATACATACATACATACATACATACATACTAACATACATACACATATATACATACATGTGTGTGTGTGTGTGTGTGTTTATTCGTAATAGATTAGCTGACAATGGTTGCTCTTATCAAATTCAAATTTTTATTTCAACAATATAAATAAACTGAATATTTAATAATAAGAAAGACAACCACAACAATATTGATAATTGTTTCTTTTATAGGATGAAGGACCAAACTTTTGGGTAAGTGTGATACAAGGTTACATCGACCCCGCTACTTCACTGGCCCTTATTTTATCGATCCACAAAAGATGAAAGACACAGTTGATTTCGGTAACATTTAAACTCAGAACGCAAAGCGTCAGAAGAAACGTCCTTAAGCATTTTGTCCGACGCGATAAAGACTCTTCTAGTTGACAGTCTTCATACTGATGATGATGATCATAATGAGAGAGGTAAAACGGTATGGCACACCGGTAGCACAATGCAAATATGAAAGACGCCATGACGATGTGGCAAGAATGACCCTTTGCGAACTCTGTGGAAATCGCGGCCTACAAAGAGCAAAGACGTGGTATGAGAAAACTCCAGAAGGAGTCACAGAGAATGAAAATTTCAAAGTGCTGTGGGATGCAATGGCCAGACATCGGAAACAGGACGTTGTTGTTGTGAATAAATAAAAGAACATATATGATAATCGACATAGCGTACCCCGCTAACAACAGGATCAATGTGACTAAAAAATAAAAAAATAAACAACTATGACGATTTGGAGTAAGAAATAGGAAGGATGTGGTCAATGAGGAGAGTAGACATGATGCGAATAGTGACTGGTGCACCTGAAAGTACCAGCACGCAACTACCAACAAGGCTGAAAGAGATTGGTGCAAGTGTGGAGGTAGAACACCTAGAAAAGTCAGCATTGCTTGGTACTGCAAGAATTCCTCGCAGAGTTTTTGAAGCATGGGTCAAGCCTAGACCTCCTTGGGATTTTGGAAGGTAAAGGCGATCCACGTCTACCTCTGGGTGATGCATCTTATAACAAGCCAGCAGCTCACGTATTTTTCTGCCACTTTTCTTTACTTCACTGTTATTCCAGTTCAACACAGATATAAGTAAAAAATTGGAACTGCTAAGGAATTTATGACTAACACTATGCTATTCGCATTTAGCTCAGATTTCAGGACTACTCGAACTCTCTTACAACGTTCATTCCTGACCTCATCTTTCATGCTTGCATGCTGAATTCCAAAGCCTTCATATATATTTGTAGGTTTGCTCTTGCTCAAGTTGTTTTATAAATATGCCAACATCAAATGCAACTGAATTTGACGCTTCAATTTCCCTTTCTGCAAAATGGCTTTGGCACATTTCTCAAGACCAAACTCCATCCCGATTTCATCCCTGAATGCTTCCACTGTACACAATAGTCATTCAAGAACATTATTGTTTTTTGCCATAGTGTTTTATGTCTTCCATATAAAATAGTTGGGGCATTTTCTTGTTGTCAGTTTTATACCCACATTCAGTTCTGTCAAGTTTACTTGTAAGGGGTATTAGAGCTATGTTGTTGTTATTATTATCATTATTATTTTTATTGTTGAGTGAAAGAGCAGTGCATGCAAAATTGACCTCGGCGGAATTTGAACTCCGAATGCAATGACGGACGAAATGCCACAAAGCATTTTGCCCAGCGCGCTAACGATTCTGCCAGCTCACCGCCTTAATACTGCTAATAATGATGATGATGATGATGATGATGATGATGATGATGAACTTTAATTAAAAATTATCATCGATAGTTGCTCTGTGATCATAAAAGAGAACATTTGTAAATGTTTGCTCTCCTCTAGATTCAAATTTTAATTTCTGCACCACTGTACATCTCTGTTTTGATCGATTTGGTTTCTGTATCGAACGCATTTGTTTGGTAAATACTAAAGCATGAACTTGCTTGCTTGATTATGTACTTTTATCAGATAATACAGCACTTAAGTTAACATGGGAAATCTTGACTAAATATAATCTGCCAAAGAAGGAACCGACAGAGGAACCTAAATGTCGTCAGTATTTATCAAGGCTCATCCTCAAGACTAACAGCGGTTCCATTATGTTTACCAAAGTTTTCTCGTGATGGTCTTGCGTAATGCAAATTTTCTATGATAAAAAATATCGAATATTTTGTTAGATTTATTGATTTAGCCTCGATTTAGCTGGCGAGGCGAGTAGGCCAGGATTCCCCCTGGGTCGGAAAGCTAATTCGTTTCATGGGTTCTTATTTGCAGCTGAGTGGAGAAGGGAAATGTGAAATGGAGTGTTTTGCTCAAACACACAGCACGTCGCAGTAATCGAGCCCGCGACCTGGCGATCACGAGTGCAACACCCTAACCACCTTTACAGATATATATCTGTATAATGTTATTGAATTCTCAAGTGTTCTTCCTTTTTCAAATGATTGTAACTCGAGGAAGATTTTGTTACTTTTTCTAGCAGCTGGAGCAACCACGCCTACGCTCCCTTTTCGTTTCATCTGAATTTTATTTCCAATGAACATAACATTTGTAAAGACATTTGTTTTATATTCCAATCTTTAAAGAACTAAAGTTTCCGATGATGAAACTAAATCGATAGGGCCTATTATTGTGTTGTAGTATCCAAATTTCAACAATACAAATAGACTTAATTAATGCCATAAATTAATGCAATATTACCAGAAAAGGAATATTGTAATTTAACATAATTTTGCCTTAAAATGAGGGTTAATCATAACTATACGGAGATGATATACTTCACAATCAAAGATAATCGAGAGAAGTGTTACTACTGATTGCTCTTGCAAAATTTAAATAAATGATTAATTGCGTTCACTGCATCCCACTGAGAAGTGTGAAAGGATAATGTAGTTAAGAAATTTAGCAGTCCGAATCACGTGAGAAAAGGAATTATCGATGACTTGGAGAAAACCTGAGTCTTTACCCGTTAAAGACAGCCACTGGTCTGGTGGTGACGTTAAACTGGGCAGCAGCTTGCATTTTTGTTTATGAAAGGCGGGACAATCATATTTGGAAAAGCTTTTTGTCATAGATTTTCTCAATCGTAGATAAACAGCAGCTAAAGGAATTATCTTCATGTTTCAATTTAAATATTAATTGCAAAACGAATTGACAATGTTAATATTCGTTCATTGTTAATAATTGAAACAATATAACTTCCCTTCATACTTTTGGTTACTGAAATATAAATGAATTTTTAACTATTTGTACATATTTGTACCCACACGTGTATGTATCTACTTGCGTGAGTGAGGAAGTGAGAGTGAATGTGTGTGTGTGTGTGTGCGTGTGTGTGTGCGTGTGTGTGTGTGCGTGTGTGTGTGTGCATGTATGGAATCCGAGTGTAGACGCGTATTGAGAGTGTTTATTTCGTTTTTCACGAAATTTGACCATTCACCGAAAATTGCCAATACAGAAAATTAGTTGATTTGGGCTGATAACAAAAAGAAATCCAAATGATTTTTGTCATTTCTTGAGCTATGTAGCTTCCATTAGCTTCAACTTCATCGGACGCTTAATTTTCCATCGAATAAATGGATATTTAATTGTCTTTCAAAGAAGCATAACATAAAACTATTTTATTATTGAAAACTAGAAAACACATCTGTGCTTCTGTTATGTCGCACATTCGGATGCCTCCACTACCCAACTCTCACCGCTACTCTGCTACTCAACTGTGCTTGTCTACTACTGTGCTCTAGTCTACTCCATTGTTCTAGTCTACGATGTCTAGACTTCTCCTTCTATATCTACGTATTAGGCGAGCCTATTTCGTCGTCTGGGGGCGTCCACACAACAGCTTCACATCAAATATATTTGGGCTTTGAAAGGTGGCAAGCTGGCAGAAACGTTAGCACGCCGGGAGAAATGCTTAGTGATACTTCGTCTGAGTTACCTTCTGAGTTCAAATTCCGCCGAGGTCGACTTTGCCTTTCATCCTTTCGGGGTCGATAAATTAAGTACCAGTTACGCACTGGGGTCGATGTAATCGATTTAATCAGTTTGTCTGTCCTTGTTTGTCCCCTCTATGTTTAGCCCCTTGTGGGTAGTAAAGAAACAGATATTTGGGCTTTGAAAAAGTATCAAAAAACATACAATTGTACCAGAGCCTCGTGGAGAAAAGGTTTACAATGGGATTGATATATTTTTAGATAGTAAAAGGACACAGAAATATTTTAGAAACTCGAAGAATCCTTGACATAGGGATTATCAAATTATCACCGAAAACAAACTGCGAGTTCTCAATAGAATTGTCTAAGTTTATAAATACAAAACCTAGCATTGCGTGGCGATAAACAATAGAAAGTAATTTTGAAAATTTCACAAGCTTAATATTTCTTTTTAAATTTGATTTTATATTCAAAGAACATCTCAGTGATGAAGAAAAGAACCATAGATCATACATTTGTAGCGTGAATATAAACTACTAAGGGTTTCAGCCTTTCACTACAAATCTGGATAGAACATTCCTCATCATCATCATCATTGTTCGACCGTGGTCGAGACAATGGAATTTACCATGCTACGCCAGACTTCACGGTCCATCATGGCATTACGGAGGTCCTGTTGTTGGATGTCTGTATCTCTGGAGATTACATCAGGGTAGGAGAGTGTGCGCCCTCTGGTATTGCGAGTAGATGGTGAGTAGATTCCTGTTTGAGTGTGTGTGTCCTCAATGACTGGTTTTGTTGAAGATGAAACACATCGACAGCAAACAGCAATAAGAGTTGCTTTTGTTGATATTAATTGGAAGAAAATAACGAGTTTTATAAAGGATAGTTTATCGAATTTACCGAATTGAAACAAACAGGTGCAGCAAATATGGTGAATTAATTCTTGATCAATTTATAAAAAACAAAATGTCATTGGAAAACTGTCGTCCTCGAAGCGATGGCCGTTTATAAAGGTTATCTTATTACTGGAAACATGCTAAGGTAGTTTAAAATCGTGCAGGAAAAGAAAATTTTGCAATCTTTCAGCGTTATCGTTTTATTTTGACAGTGTGCAATAGCTGCTGCTTCTGCTATGGCTACAACAAAACCAACTCCGACTTGCACTGATACAAGCCCTTCCTTATAAGATCTCTGCTGAGCTAATTGTAGAAATTCGTGATTCCGTAACGGTAACCAAGAATCATAATATGATCTACAACGACACTGTGATAGATCGAGGTCGATGGAACTGAAAATACACCACTACGATAGATTAGTGAATGAATACTCAATTGGCCAACAAA
>NC_043002.1:1278855-1296355 GCF_006345805.1 Octopus sinensis | reverse complement strand
CATATTCCGAAGCAAACATATTTTCAATAAAAGTTTTAGCTGTATGTAATATACATTTAACCGACTACATACATACATACTTACTCACAAAAACATACAAATGCACGCACGCACACACACCACACACACACACACACACACACACACACACACACACACACACACACACACACACAATTTAGAAACATCTGGAAACCACAATTCGTAGAAAACTTTTCCATTTTTTTGAAACTATCGTTGAGCAATAAGCTATTCTCGAAAAGATTAATAAAACATCCAACTGCACTAACATTGAAAGTTATTGACAATGTCGCTGGAAAACACATGGAATCATGTCATGTTAATATGCATACATATGTATGTGTGTGTGTATGTGTGTGTGTACATGGTGTAATTTTTATTCAAATGCCGTCTATTCTCAGACATTAAATAGAGGGGGAAGTGAAAAGATCATAGGTTGATTACGAAAGAGTGATGCTAGAGCTGTGAAATCTTGCATGCATTAATTTCAACCCTTTTTAATTAACAACAGCATTGTTGCTCTCCAAGTAAACTTATATCTGAGCAAAGAAAACTTCAAATGTATCTAGTAATAACTTCTCTTGAGAAATGGACAAAACTTTGACAACGTGACGTTATCAAGTTCTTTCAGAAAAAAAGGTTTAGTCGCAAACGACATTCATGCTCGATAGATTCGGAGAAGACGCTCCAGGTTTACAAGTAGTGCAATTGTGAAGAGCTGAATTTAGGAGTAGGAGAAGGGAAAGTCTTGAAGATCAGCCAAGGTCTGGACGGTCAGCAACTGCCAACACCGAGGGAAACATTGATCGTGTGGACCAGATGGTGATCGATGACAGGCAATTGATTATAAATCAAATAGCCAATGCTTTTGGCATATTCTATGAGAGAGTTGAGAATATTCTGCACAATGAACCTGGCATGACGAGGGTCTCTGCTCGGTGGGTTCCACATCTTCTGACCCTTGATCAAAAGTGCAACAGGCTGATCACATCACGCGAAAATCCGATATTGTTTCCTTGAAAGATTCCTGACCAAGGATGAATGTTGGTTTCATCACTTTGAGATGGAGACAAAAGGACAATCCATGCAGAGGAAGAATCCCTCCTCACTTGCTGTAACGAAGGCTAAAGTTGTTTCATCTGCAGGGAAGGTGACGGCCTCAGTGTTGGGAGATGTAAAAGGCATTGTGTTTGTTGTTCATCTTGAAAAGAGCCACGCCATGAATGGAGAGTAAAATGCGAACTTGCGGAAGCAGTTGCGAAAGGCGATCAAGAGGAAAAGCGTTGGAAAACTGACGACAAAACGGGTTTTGTTTCATCAGGACAATGCTCCGGCACACAAGTGCTTGGTTTCAATGGCTGCTGTGCGTGACTGTGGCTTTGAACTGATTGATCAACTTTCCTATTCTCCTGGTTTGGCCCCCTCTGACTATCATCCCAACATGAAAACAAAAATTGCCTGGGAACCAGCACCGCAGTGATGATGACGTCATATCTGCTGTTGATGAGATTTTTTGGCAACAGGATGAAAGCTTCTTCACCAATGGGATTCAAGCAGTGTAGCACTAACAGAGGAAGCCTGTGGATGGCAAGCGGGACTTTGTTGAAAAATAAACTTCATTTGGTCATATTCCATGAAAATAACTTGGTCAGTTTATGAGCTTTTCTATCGACCCTCGTACGTTATTCAATAAAGGATGAACCTTCATTATATTACACCAAGTTAACCACCGAAAGCTCATAACTTAGATGCACTTCCATTATGGATATCGGTTATGGTGTAGAACTGGTTATAAAAGGATGAAGAGAGCAACATATTCGAAATAATGACTGAAGACAATTACCGTTGTTTTAATATTTCTAACAAAGCCAACAAAATTGTAGTTATATAATTATACACGATGCAAGAGTCATATTATCAAGAAATTAATTTTAAAATTCTATTACACACATGTATACACACGCATACACATAGACACAATGGAGAGTGTGTGTGTTTATGTTTGTATATATAATCAAGAGCGAGACCAAAACCTATCACAGCTATCAGGTTACATTAACAAAGGCGTCAATACGCAAAGATGTTTCGAATCCGACAATGACGCAGGATGTAGATCTATCTTTCGAAACATTAATACCAGTTCATATGAAATTTAATTGTGATTTTGCAATATATATAATGCAGAATGGTGAAGAGATATAACAACTTTAGATTCCACTAACGGAATACCATGAGAGAAGTTGTTGGTTTTTTTTTCATAATTTATCTTAGAAATAATCGTTTCAAGAAAGAGAGGTTGTGCTTTCAAAAAGTGAAAGTATAATATGAGTAAATATTTTTTGAACATCTTTTACACATTGAAATGATTTGGTTACAAGATCATACAAAAATTATGCGAAACAAGAAATCTGGGGGATTAGAATCAAAGAAAATAAAAAAGGAAAACATAATGTTTACATTCCAAAAAACCCCATGAAATCGGAATCAAAGTGTGAGGAAATATTAGGGAGAAACAATTGATAAATTATCAAACTTTAATTTTCTGCTATCACAACGACATTTAAGCGATACTTAACAACGCGAATTAGGGAAACTTCCGTTGCCTGCATTATAAACTATCACGAACAGGTTTTATATACTCATCTTTATGCTCTTGGAGAAAATATTCTGAAACTATGGCGTTTATATACTTCAATGTGAAAATTAACAAATCCAATATAATCTATTACAGTTTATTTTCAATATATTACCAATGTTTACGCCAGAATTCATTTTCAAATATCTACCAACCATTTCTGAAATCTATCAATATATAAAAACAAACGAAAAGATTTATGAGCTAAAACATGTAAACACAGTTTTCCTCATTTTCTTAAACTTTATTAAAAATATATTACATAATTTGTTTGGTATACTCTGCTTCCTTGGCTTTATACGGATGCATGTATAAGCACATTCATAAGTAAACATACACACAAACATATATGTACGTGTGTAAACATAAGATATAAATACATATATATATAAACGTATAAGTATATATATATAAACGTACAAGTAAATATATATATATATAGATAGATATGTGTGTGTGTGTATATATATAAATATATATATATATATATATATACACACATATATATATGTATGTATACATATGCCTATATGAATACATAGATGAATATAAGTAATCATGTATGTGCATTCTCATATGCGTGTATGCATATACATACATACGTATATATGTGTGTGTGCATGTGTGCATATGCGTGCACATTTACCGAACAGCATGCATTTACATTACAAACTTCAAAGAGAAAGACGTTCCAGTCCAGTTTGTTCCAGTCAAATGGATCTGCAAACTCTGTAAAGTGCTCCAATGAAGTCAAAAACAATACAATTTACAACGTGTTTTCAGTATTGAAACGAAAATTTAGAAGATTTTGCCGTTTATTATGCATAAAGTTAGCAAACGATACATTTGGAAATAAGAATAAAGAAGTAAAAGAAGAAACTGAAGAAAAACTGAACGAAATATGGAAATAAACGAACCGAAGGACTTCATAGGAGAGTGAAATGTGTGTGGCGCTAGGGTCAATCCATTATTCAATAACGTATTTCAGATCACAAAATGGATGTAGTTTCAATTAAAATTAGAAATTAGAAATTGAATAGATATAGACAGAGAAAAAAAGCAGTTAATTAACCAGACAAAGGGAAGTAATCAGTGTCAGTTACAGCGAGGAAGAATTTGGGCATCAAATCGAATTTAGTTCGCTTTTTCATTTAAGATTAGATTAGACAAATAATTTGAAGTTTCTTTCTAAGAGGGATGTAGCAGTACTTTCATGCGTTTTTAAAGGTCTGCGTCGCATCGACCACTACTCAAACAGATTTCTCTCAACTTGTATATATGCACATAAATCATAGCGAGGGTGGCAACGGGTATCAGATTGGCTAATGAAGACTATTACTCTTTTACTCTTTTACTTGTTTCAGTCATTTGACTGCGGCCATGCTGGAGCACCGCCTTTAGTCGAGCAACTCGACCCCAGGACTTATTCTTTGTAAGCCCAGTACTTATTCTATCGGACTGTTTTGCCGAACCGCTAAGTGACGGGGACATAAACACACCACCATCGGTTGTCAAGCAATGCTAAAGGGACAAACACAGACACACAAACACACATATATATACGTATATACGACAGGCTTCTTTCAGTTTCCGTCTACCAAATCCACTCACAAGGCATTGGTCGGCCCGGGGCTATAGCAGAAGACACTTGCCCAAGATGCCACGCAGTGGGACTGAACCCGGAACCATGTGGTTGGTTAGCCAGCTACTTACCACACAGCCACTCATATATTTCTCTTATATAACATGTTGGTGCGTGACTAGTGGAGGAACCAGATCGGCATAAGCTGTTGTTCTTTAGGTTTTCACCTTATGGAGAGTACAATTCTATATTTAACAGTTGTGTGGTTGACCCCTGTGTATGTTAGTAAAAGATTTGCCCTGAAGATTTTCAGAGCAGCTGCGACTCGCTCTAATATTGATTTTATTGGTGGAATTTAGTATGGATCGGGAAATTTTACCGATTTACAATCCATCCGAATCATTCATAGAAAATAATCAACCATGAAACAATAATATTTCACTCATTAATACAGTGGACTTTTATCTGTCTCTTCTGAAAGCTCTGCGATTTCTGGACAACATTTACTACCCTTAACGCCCCCGACACTCGGATTATAATAAGCGCCATTATGTCGGAATCAAATTTCGTTAAGTATTACATAACAGGAAAACTTGACATGGTTTTCTCAAGAAAACAAATGTAGAGAATTCTTCAGATGTATGAAACACTAATGCGGGATTGCGTCGGGCTTGTTTCAGTTGCGAGGAGAAGAAAGCAAAGTAATAAGTATTCACCCTAGAAACAATGAGTTAAGCGTCTCTCAGCGAGACGAGCATCAACCCTACTCGAGGTGAGCCATGAGGACGGCAGACGCATTTTGCCTTCCCTGATAAATAGAGTTTTTAACACAAGTCTATGAAGAAATTCGCATCTCATACAATACCGCAACAGCAATGCCTTCAGCAATGCGCATGCGTTTAGTAAGATTCACAAATCGTGATAAACGTATTTACCTGTGTTTGAGTATGTGTGTATGTATGTATGTACATACAAATACATATATATATATATATATATATATATATATATATATATATATATATTATATATATAATTATATATATATATGTATATACATGTATGTATATGAATACAGATATATATATATACATTCACATACATATATATGCACACACACACACACACACATATATCATATATATATATATATATGCATATACATACATACACACACACATACATATATATATATATATATATACATATATATACATATATATAAGAAGGGATGGTATTATTAAAACACCATCACGTGTGGCAACCCAGTTATCAGCCGCACAGGCAAATAAATAAAATGCATACATACAATACAAGATATGTACTTATGTGTGTGTGTGTATATATAAATATATATATATATATATGTGGGGGGGGTTCACATACGTGTATAGATATGTGTATGTGTAGGTATATGTACGTGTATGCTTATGTGGGTGTGTATATGTATGTGTGTGTGTGTGTTTGTGTGTGTAAACATAATATACATACATACATACATACATACATACATACATACATACATACATACATAGACAGACAGACTGACAAACAGGCAGACAAGCAGACAGACAGAATAGAGAGAGAGAGAGAGAGAGAGAAATTTTGTGAGCGGTTTACTTCACTGGTGATCCAAACGAATAGGTACGCTGTGTAGGTGCTATAAGGTGCTGTGAATTCCCTATCTAGAACTTTCATCCGTACCCACCTTGTCTCTGATGACAGAATACCCAGTGTATGGAGATGTTTACCTATTACTTGGGATATCCCGGAAATAGGTGTAAGACATTCAGTAATTAATTAATTACCTTACATTCACCTTACTCTAATAAAGTTTTCTAAATGACTTGAGATACTCGTCCTGCCTTGGCTTGTATACGTTTCGACTCCGAAATGAGTAACGATAAAGTTGATCCTCACGAGATTCCGAATCAGAGCCTAAAGAACCAGAAGAAACAATTTTATTAATACTCTTTTAAGGGAAAATACCGAAATTTTGTCCAGAAATTGACTACATATAACAAGAAGTTTTTAAAGACGAGGGTATGTTTCAAAGTGAACTGTTTCATTTAAATAATGACTGAAGGTAGTCAATGCAAATGAAGATATACATACACACATATATATATATATATATATATATATATATATATATATATATATATATATATATATTATATATATATATATATATATATATATATACATATATATATATATATATATATATATATATATATATATATATATATATATTATATATATAATATATACTATATATATACACAATATACAACACACACACCCACACACACAACACACACATATATATATATATGGGTACACGAATGGCCCCCTCCTTTGCGATGGGTACACGAATGGCCCCCTCCTTTGCCAACCTAGTCATAGGATACCTAGAGATCAGTCGTATCGTAAGGTTCTAGAAAGATATGGCAGCCCTTTCTCCATCTACATAGAAAACAACTGGAAGAGATAAGAGATCTCTAGATGACTGTTTCATCCTTTGGCATAAAAATATAGAAAAACTCATAGAGAATCCAGAAAATTTTAAACGGACTGGACGTAAACATCCAATTCACGATGGAATATAGCCAACAACAACTCCCCTTCCTCGATATCCTCATAAGAAAGCTAATAAATATAATAGAAACAGACATATACTATAAGCCTACAGACTCTAAGCAATATCTTCCATTCAATTCATGCCACCCCAGACACACCAGGATGAATATCCCCTTCAATCTAGCAAAAAGGATATGCACTATAGTCTCTAACGCAAACACCAGAGACACACGACTACAAGAACTAAAAGATACCCTAATCACCAGGAAACTATCCACCTTCACTTATTGACAAATGCATTCAACGTGCCCTTCAACTTAACATCAAGGAACTGAGACATCCCAATCAAAGAAAAACTTACAACCAAAAGCCTTACCATACATCTCCACACACCACCCTCTCAATAACGAAGCCTTCGACACCATCCTCCACAACATACCCCTCCTAAAAAAAGACCACAGAATGAACACAATCCTCCAAACACACACGATCATAAAAAGCAAAAAAAGACAGCCTAGATCCATGAAAAGTCTCCTTACACAAGCCCGAATTCACTCTTCAACACAGAAGCCGACAGTAAAAAAATGTGGAAGACCCAATTGGGGATATGCGACTATCTAATCGAGGGTTCTGAGTTCTCCTTCAACAGGGACAACGTTTTACAGTGAAAAGCAACTTCACATGTGCTTCGGAGAACCTAATATACTCACTAACCTGCTCCGGGTGTCAAGAGCAGTACATAGGCCAAACAAAAAATGGTTTGCGTAAACGAATGGCCCTGCACAGATCCCAGATAAAAATTCCCCAACCCAAAACAGAAAAATAGCTTTTAGCAACACATAGATACTTGCGCCAACAAAAAAACACCAAACTTCAGAATTTTCCCCCTCTACCAATTTAGGGACGATACAACCTCGAGACAACGAATAAGTAAAGAAAATCTCTTTATTACAAAATACAAGCCACTTCTTAACGGGTCTACGACAAACAATTAATATACCTCAACCTTAGAATAAAAGAAAAAAAATATATATACACACACAAATACTACACTCAATAGAATCCATTACTAATCAGCCCCTTCATAGCTATATTTACATTCATATTCTCCTTCTCTGTTTTTTCTTCTTCTTCTTCTTCCTCTTCTTCTTCATCATCATCGTTATCATCATCATCGGCATTCATCATCATCGCCACCATCATCACCACCATCTTCTCCTTCTCTCTTTCTCCTCTTTTCTTCTTCATCATCATCGTTATTCATCATCCATCGTCGTTTCATAATCATCACCACCATCACCATCATCGTCATCTTCTCCTTCTCCTTCTCCTTTTTCTTCTTCTTCTTCTTCTTCTTCTTCTTCTCCACCCCTACCCTTAAGTTCGTCACTAATGTTTTTTAGTATAACACTACGTAATTCTATAAAGAAGCCTGTCATATAAATATTCTCCTGAATGAACTGAGACTGACAGCCGCCACTGACCATTCAAAATACGACCATCAGGGCCACTCCCAGATTCTCCCACCCCCTTTCCTCACCAGCCTTCTCTCTACACTACCCTACCAAGAGCTCACAACTACCTCAAACACACAAGTGCAAACAGGGAGTCAGAGAAAGGCAGAATGCCACTTAATCTGAACACTACTATAGAAATATTCTTTTAAAAAAAACTTCTTCTAATTTTTCTAAATTTAAATTTTTAATCGTTACAGTTGAAAAGGTCTCAAAATGACCGAAACCGGTACTGAATGTTCACTATAAAATTATTTAGCATTTTCTATTTTTTACTTGTTTTTTTCATATATATATATATATATACTTTTTCACGATGTTGAAAAGAGCCATGGAAGTAAAAGGTTTATTGAGTGACGAGATTACATAGGACAGAAATAATGCAACAGGCAGGATGATATACAATACTATATTACAAGAGAGAACAAGAAAAGTATCTTGAAACCAATTAATGAGGATTTCTTCGCTGGTTAGTTTCGACATATGGATGAAAAAAGCAGAAATGCATAACGCTGATAATCTCAACCATCCAATAATATATGTTTGTTAAGTTGTTTTTTTAAAATTTTATTAAAGCGCTTTGCAATTTTCAATATCAGATATATAATAGATGTCAAAAGGATCGATAAATCGATATATTTACTAAATATCAAAAAATCTCCACCAAGCTAAATTTATTGACTTTAAGAAGGTATTTATCCAACTAAAATGATGTAAAGTAAATGGGAAATAATATTCGAAAAATAAAATCTATGTGCGACATTTCCTGCTTCTGGCAAATGGTAAACAAATATTCACTGTCTTCCTTTTGAAGAACCGTTTTGCTTGCGACCTTACAGTATCTCTCGGTAAACATTCTTCGATCTTATTTACTTTCAGACACCAATAGTCATTGAAATTTGAAACTACAGTTAAAATGAAAATGTTATATAAAAGTTCGATTCGCGATAACTGGCCGAAGGAAGAGTAATATTTCATTTACGATTATGTGACGGAAGCAAGTTTAGAATGTGAGACGGCACAGCCATTATTGAATGTTCTGTTACAATTCTATCATCCCAGACACACAAAAGAATGAAATGCAGTATCGACCTAAATACATTTACCCCGGCTGCCTTCAGTTTCAAGTAACTTATTACGAAACTACAGTAGTCAAAAATATATGTTGATGTTTCTTCAAAAGGTCGACTCTTTCAAGGGAAATTGAATGTGACACACGTAATAAACGCTCAAATTTATTATGCAATGTTACACTTTTACTAGTTTCAGTCATTAGATTGCGAGCATGCGTGGACTATCGCCTTGATTTGCTTTAATCGATAATATCGAGCCAAGTGATTTGAAGTTCGATATTTGTCTTGGTTAAATCACAAGAAATAAGCAAATACATTGCTTCTACAGGAATTTAAAAATGGGCATAAAGATTGGTTTTATAATTTCATTGACAAGCCATTGACCCCTAGAGGCTATAAGAGAGACACTTGCCCAAGATGCCATGCGATGGGAAGGTACCTCGAATTATGTGATTTGAAATTTGAACTTTGCCACATTGCTTTGTCTGTAAAATATTGTGAAATGTTCAACTTTCTTTAAAACAAAAGATTCAGTTTTACTGTTCAGCAAATGCCGCTGTTGCTCTTTAACTCTTTTACTTGTTTCAGTCATTTGACTGTGGCCATGCTGGAGCACCGCCTTTAGTCGAGCAACTCGACCCAAGGACTTATTTTTTGTAATCCTAGTATTTATTCTATTGGTCTGTTTTGCCGAACTGCTAAGTTACGGGGACGCAAACACACCTGCATTGGTTGTCAAGCGATGTTGGGGTGACAAACACAGACACACAAACATATACACACACATACATATATATATATATGACGAGCTTCTTTCAGTTTCCGTCCACCAAATCTACTGACAAGGCTTTAGTCGGCCCGAGGCTATGGTAGAAGAAACTTGCCCAAGGTGCCACGCAGTGGTAATGAACCCGGAACCATGTGGTTGGTAAGCAAGCTACTTACCACGCAGCCACTCCTACGCCTATTGCTACTGAAGTTGCTTTCTTCTCACACAGTGCATAAAATATTTAATTCTATTATCTCATCACTGACTAATCCACGCTATGCAAATCACTCCAGCTGTTTGTGTTTGATTTGAATAGCGATTTCTATCAGATTCTCTTTGTACAACAGAGTTGACAATTACTATTTCCCTTTATATTTGTATTTTTTATAGAATGAAATATTATGTGTAAAGCATTTACTGAAATAAGAAATATTTATGGGTTAAAACTATTTCTAAAACACCAATCTTCTATATTTCTTCAAGAGAAAATATTCACTGCTGTGAAAATATTTTTGCCAATTATGTTTGCTGAAATACTAAGAGGGTTATTTGGGAGGTTTTCAATCGATTGGTTAATATTCAATCAGATTTATTCAGAATAGCATGTTGTTTTGTATTTTGATCAAGCTAGTAATCAATATTTATTTACCTCCAGTGTCATTAGTAAAATCAGTTTCTTGCCTTTTCCCTGATCAGATCAATAATCAAGTTACAATTAGTCCTCCTGATTAGCATTGTGCCTCGCAACATAGACTCGCGCTCACATACAACAAAATGCTTCAAATAATTTCTACAAAACAATGCAATTTCTTCGATGCGTTTTCATTTTATTTCATTAATCTAGTTTTGCCGCTTTTTGTAGGCATATCGTATTCCTTCACTAGATTAGCAGAATGTTTTGTTGCTTAAAGAAAATACAATGAGTAATTTAAGTAATCAAATTAATGAACTAAAAAGTTTTATCCTAAATGCAGTTTTATTTCCAGTTTATAAAGAAACGAGTTTCCCAGAATGTTTCTGCATCATGTATCCACTGACTGTTTCGTATAAGACTGGATTATAATTGTATCTCCCAAATTATTTTCCCTTTATTTTACTATTATTGGTCTTCCATCCTTTCTTGTTCAATAAAATAAGGTACCAGTCGAGTGCTGGGATCGATGTTATCGACTAACCCCCTAAAAGCGCTGACCTCACGTGAACATTTGAAATAGTTATTTAGATAATGAAACAGTATATGTAATACGTAGACACTGAAATATAAATATGTAAAAGTTATAAATATTTCTAAATCATCAAATTTGTGTATTTCATCTAGAAATATGATACTTATGAGTATTTACTTTGACATCTATCATTTGAATTAGCTTCTGTTAACAAGTGAAGCGTAGTATATAGAAGCATAGTATATAGAATATGAATTGGAGAAAGAGTCGTTATGTATTCAAAACCAATTTTTCTCTCGCTTCTCTTACTAATTTAAAAAACAAATACGTGAAAGTTTGTTTCAGAAAACGTGACAAACGACAAGATGGGGCCATCAGTCACATCACCCGACATCAAACTAATGCTTCGATTTATTCGTAGATAATTATTAGTTAAGAACATCTATCACTACATCAAGTTGTGAGGTTCGAAAATTTCAGAATTAGCCTAGCAGCGCAATCGATCTAGGGAAAGGAAAACCCCGGGACCAAAACATCTCTACCTTGCTGCCATACCCGGCCTTGCCAAAACCTTTGGCAAAAAACCCTGAGAAAAAATGGGGAGTCGGGCCTTTGAAGGAGTTCGTAGTTACCAACAATCTCGTTCTGGCAAATCTTGTGATGATACTGGAGCTAAACTTTAAGATCTCAGCACATTTCATTTAAAACGTAAAATACTTTAAAGTAGTTTAGTCATTTAACAATGTCTCAATATTTAAACAGATTATTGGGTGACAACATGACTCTAAAATAGTATGATATTTTATAAAGGCAGCAATATACTATACAATTATTAAATAAATTTCAGTTTAGGCATAAATTTATATTATAAGGTGAGTTTGTTGTCTCTGGTTTGTTGCAGAATAACGTAATTCCTCCATTAGTGAGAACCGTCTTCACCAGTAAAATAAAACAAGGTTTGGAAATCCTTTTTTTTTTTTTATTCAAAGGACAATATGTAAGGTCTTATCAAAAATATTCGTCGGCAAGAATGAACCTTTGACTTGTTTGACTAATCTGCACAAAGTAACGAACAAATATTCCTCAAAAGCCGTCCTACCATCTTAAAAAATGAGAAAGATGGTGTAATTGTGTGTGTGTGTGTTTGGATTACGTTTGTGTGTGTGTGTGTTTGGATTACGTTTGTGTGTATGCCTATGTGCGTGCGTGTGTGTATGTGTGTGTGTGTTGTCTCAAAAACGGTGAATTGAACGGGTACATTGACACACCTTTTGTTATAGATCTCGGTATTTCTTCCGGCCATACATTTTGATATTACATTAAGACACACATGACGATATCTAACAATAGTACAACCGAGCTCAGCTTACTACTTTTCACTGAAAATTTTGTATCAGTCTAGATCTTTTTAATAAGCTTGTTTAGTGGGATTTTTCTATTAATTTTCTCAACATACATGTATATATATTTCCAAATAAACACACGCTCTTTATATTTGTTCTTCACTCGTTTATTACTGTTCTTATTCTTTTATTTTAACTCAAGTCCCTTGTCCAGAAATATTTCGTCACACATCTGTGACTTCTTCAGCAACACTTTCCATTTTCATGTGTGCTCTTGTTCCACATATTCCATTTTGTCTTCTAGAATATGTATCTTTATGTGCGCACATCATAGAAGAGCATAATGGGGTAAGTGGAGCAAGAGCATAAACGAAAAGTGTCACTGAAGAGGTCACAGATGCGTGACGAAAGATTTCTCGACAATGGACCTCAGTTAAAATAAGAACAGTAATAAACGAATGAAGAACAAATATATAGTGCGTGTGTTTATCTGGCAAAAACAAATGACCAGCCTGAAATACAACAATACATATATGCATGTGTGTGTGTGTGCTTAAAAAAATCAAAAAGAAAATGCTTCGAGAACTTTATCATGTCCAAAAGAAGAAAGATATTTCCATTTTTTATATCTGACTATGCTACCGATTTCAACCGTTTTCTAAAACGATTTGGTTAGGTTGCAGGAAAAGGGAAATAAAACTGAAACAAATTAAGTCAATTTATTCTTCTTTCATAATATCAGTTTTGCAGCGCTAGTAGTAGTAGTAGTAGTAGTAGTAGTAGTAGTAGTAGTAGTAGCAGCAGCAGCAGTTTCACTAGTAGAATTAGCGGTGCAGCTGGCTGCAAGGTGTAGTAATTGTAGAACCTGCAGTAATAGTATGGGCAGCAGTAGTTTTAGTGGTTGCCGTTCTTCTGCATTAATTCTGATTAATTTACAGAAATATCGATCAAATACCGATCACTTCGAAATTACTGAAGTAGTAGTAGTAGTAGTAGTAGTAGTAGTAGTAGTAGTAGTAGTAGTAGTAGTAGCAGCAGCAGCAGCAGCAGTTTCACTAGTAGAATTAGCGGTGCAGCTGGCTGCAAGGTGTAGTAATTGTAGAACCTGCAGTAATAGTATGGGCAGCAGTAGTTTTAGTGGTTGCCGTTCTTCTATCCTTCAGTAATTTCGAAGTGATCGGTATTTGATCGATATTTCTGTAAATTAATCAGAAATGGTGAAAGACGTTTAATTAAAGAAAAGATGTTCGACGAATGACGGGTGAATTCAAACACTAACAAAGTAGGAAGGCTTTTCATGGGTATCTGTGTGAACCTCTATGTATATTTGTATGTATATATGTACATCTATATGTATATATGTATGTCTGTTCTCTTATATTTATTATTATTTGAAGCGTTCCTGTAAGGATTGAGCTGACTGCTAACAAAGATACAAAGCTCTGGCGATAGAATATAGGTAAAACCAAACTCACAGTTTAAACTTGAGAAAATTCTGGCATATTTCCCTGTTCTGCTTTCAGATGTATTTTTAAAGAACGTGTTAGTTGATTTATTTTTCGGGAAGCTTTTCCAGATTGTAGCTTAAACATTTACGAACAAAACCAGGTGCACCACTTATTATTGGTAAAAATATGAATTTATAATCTAGAAATAGAAACTAAAGTTTCGAAGCAGTTATCTGTAGTTATCTTTTTCTTCTCTTTGATTTTCGATAACGATGCACACATTGTCTTGTTTATCCAGACTGTTATGTTAGAATTTCGTAGAAGCTTTGGTAGGAAAGTTCCATCAAAATTCCATATGTTGATGTTTATGAATAAATTCCATAACACGTGAGATTAAAAAGGAAAGGTGAAGGACAAGCTTTATTTAAAAAATAGAAATATTTAAAAACGTATAGATTGGACTGATGGCATTTTCTGTCTTTGTTCAAAGAAAAAGGAGAAAAAGGAAGTTGCCATCACCACAGTAAAATCACGCTTCTTGAAGCTGTTGGCAAAGTGCTTGCTAGACTTTTGTTGAACCGGCTCAACGAAGGCATCTGTCCTTTGGTCGCCCCTGAATCACGATGTGTCTTTAGATAAAGGAACATTCGACATGATACTCTCTTCTGTACACAAACAACAGGTGCTTTTAGAGTAAGTTTTTGTTGATTCAATGAACACTTTTCATACGGCTAACAGAAATGTGTGTATGTGTGTGTCTGTGTCTGTGTCTGTGTGCACGCGCACATGTGTTTTTAAGTGTATGCGTATGTATGTGTACGTATGTGTGTGAATGTCTGTCTGTAGCGCTTTTTGTGTGTTGACAAATTAGACTCAATTTTCTTCCATATATTGAACCAGCTTAATATAATATTACATTTCTGAGATTAATTACGCAGTTGTGGACTACATGAAAACAACATTTCATATTAAATCTAATTAATGAAGACAGAGTTAACCAACTAGAATTAATTACATCCAATGGTTAAGATTGTTATAAATATATCGGCCGGAACCGGAAACAAGTCCGGGCATGGATCCTTCTTATTAGACCTCCTATTCTTCACGAAGTAAAACTTTCGGCGTATTTGTGAAAATTATAATTTTTGAAAGATTAATTAATAGATGTACAATATTTTACAAAGGTAGGCGTCAACAATTACTATATTCTCTCTACATCTGTTAGCACTAACATTACTTCAAACAACACACAAACATACTCAGATGCGTAGATATTACAGTTACACATATAATTTCTAAAGTACACCTCAAGTTTACATTATTTATTATTATTATTCGACTACATTAGATACGTTTTATTGGCATTTCACATGAGATGCTTTATAATATTTAGAAAACAAACATTAGCAGCTTAATGGCTTCAAAAATTGTACTATATAAATTTAACAATCCTATTAAAAATGAGTAAATGATATACATAAAACAGGCTCGAAACAATAAATGTGTAAATTATTTATATTCAGTGAGTGAAGCTAAAAAGAACAAAAGCTAGAAACAACAGTGTTAACCTCTCGCTATAGAGATTTTACTTGATAAATTATGTTCAAACGGAAAGATCTTGATTTGGTTTCCATTTAACAATGAGTGATGTGTCATAAAGAATATTCAGTGATTTTAGTGAGATATATCGTGTAAAAACAGTCTTATTTTATTTTGTTTGTAAAGAATATGAATTATTAAATATCTCTGGTAAATATAATTCCTTGTTGTGATACATCGTATTTTGTAATGGAAACAAGTAGAGAATCTATTTCGATTCCAAGTATGGAATCTTCAATTTACCATAATGTTTGGAAATGTTTCAACTTTTTCACTGCATGTTTCACCTTTCAATAACGGTTTTGTTTTGAACGTTTCTTCACATTGTTTTGTATGTAATATGAAATTTGATTTTTCATCAATATTCTATGCTTTCTCAGTGTTTGCACAACCCCGGTGACTAATTAGTCAGAGCATTATTATATGATTTCCATATTTCCAATGAATTGATGCAGTGACAGGATAAATAAAAACTTATATATCTCACATTAACTAAAGCTTATCTCATAACTGAATCTGAGAACATATTTACATAATTTCCTACTTGTATCATAAGCTAAAAGAAAATAAGACTTTGAAAGTGAGACAGTCGATAATAAGTGACATTCTGATATGTAAATCTTCGTTATTATTTTTTTTTTTCATATATTTTACGCTATTATAAAACTTAGGCGAGTAGGTCTCAATGTTCATTTATTAGAACGTATCACGAAACTAATAAATTATGAATTTATGTCTATATCCCTCTTCTATTGATATCTCTTCACCGAATTAAAATAGCAAGGTCGAAGAGAATAAAAATAGAGAAATATTTAGTTCCTTTATTCTTTCTATTCCTATTTTCAATATCCAATGTCAACTTTTGTATTCGGTATATTTATGGTTATTCAATGAACACGGCTGGCTTAAATGGTAAATAATGAATACCCATTCAATCAGACTTGTCATATCTATTGGATTCTCTGTGAGGAAATTGGTTATGTATTATTATTAAGAATTGATGCGATCGATGAATTGAAAGTAATATGTGAGCAGAACGGTGTAACTATGTTCTCTCTTAGCATTGTTTTCTGTTGTTTTTTACTGTAATTTAAGGATATTTTGGAGCTCCACATGTTAAGACGATTGAAAACGTTGTCTAGGAGTTTCACAAATCAATATGTCGGGTCAAAGTACATCATTAAATATACACAATAAAACGATTGAGCATAAATATTTGAAAATGTATATCTCCCTCCCTCTCTCTCGCTCTCTCTCTCTCTCTCTGTCCCTCTCGCTCTTTCTCTATATATATATGCATGGGTGTGTATGTGTGCGCGTGTGTGTGTATTTGTGTGTATATGTGTATATGTATGCATGTATATATGTATGTATATATGTATGTATGTATGTATGTATGCATGTATGTATGTATGTATGTATATATGCATGTATGTATGTATGTATGTATATATGTATGTATGTATGGATGTATGTATGCACGTATGTATGTATGTATGCATGTATGTATAAACGTATGTATGTATGTAAGTATGTATGTATGTATGCATGCATGTATGTATGTATGCATGTTTGTATATATGTATGTATGTATGCATGTGTGTACGTATGTATGTATGTATGTATGTAATGAATGTATGTATGTATGCATGTATATAGGTATGTATGTATGAATGTATGTATGTATGCATGTATGTATGTATATATGTATGTACGAATGTATGTATGTATGCATGTATGTATATACGTATGTATGTATGTATGTAT